>NW_027397708.1:0-19377 GCF_003265705.2 Callorhinus ursinus
AGCTGAGGGTCCCACAGGTCCTCCAGGGACAGCCCAGCAGCCTTGGGTCCCACATGGCCTCCGGGGACAGCCCGTCATGAGTTCTGGGTGCCCTGGTGATTCTTGGGCATGGCCCTAATCTCAGCTACTTCATGATAGGAGCAGCCTAGCATGTGAGGGTCCCACAGGTCCACCAGGGCCAGCCCAGCAGTTGCAGGTCCCACAGGTCCTCCGGGAATAGCACCTTCGTGGGTGGTGCAGGAGGTACCTGTTCAGGTGTCTCTTGTCGTGCCACATGTCCTCCATCCCATTGACCAGGTCCACTCCCATCACCTGGTGATAGGCCAAGGTCATTCAGTGAACCTCCACCACCAACCCCCAAAAAACACCTGCACGTAGTCAATGTTGCCCTGGTCCCAGGGGATGTCGGCCTAGGACTGTGGCCGGCACTCATAGCTGAACTCTTCACGGGCCACCCAGTAGAAACTGGGGTAAAGGGTGCCAAAGAGGGAGGACAGGATCTCCATACCCATGTGGTCACAGAACTTCAGGTCTGCGTCTGCGCACACCCAGTCATCCATCTCATGGAGGAAGTGCTGTTCCCAGAAGCAGCTGATCATCACCACGCACTGCATGGACACATCCTGCCAGTGCGGGGTGCCACAGACCTCAAGGACCACCACCCTCAGACCCTGCCAGAGGGGCACACAGGCCCGGCAGCCGGCTGGTCAGTGAAGAACTAGTAGGTGACAGTGTGTCCCACCATGATAGGTGACCCTGTGTCCCACCATGAAGTGCTTCTCCGTCATCTGCAGGAATAGCTCCAGGAAGACCACATAGCTACAGTGGCAGTAGACAGGGTGGGACAAGGGTCACTGCCAGAGGCTGGCAGCAGGACCCCAAAGCTGGGGGCTGTGCACATGTACACCTTCTCCAAGGCGGCAGGCCCTGGGCTGCTTGGAGCAACAGCCACTCTCCTAGCCTGTCCTGAGCAAGTCTGCCCATAAGCCCTCCCTATCTTCTGCTCCCATAGATGGGGGCCATCAGCACTCCATCTTACAAAAGGAAGCCTAAGGCTTAGGAGGTTGGAAAACTGTGCTGTTTCATAGCATTCTGGAGCCGGGAACACTCCCTCTGTGCTGAACTCATGGGCAAAGCCACTGGTCCTGTCCCCACCTGCCAGGAGTTGAGCACCTTGGGGCACAGACCTTGTTTCTGTGCCCTACAGACTAGATAGAACCAGCAGAGCCAGCCACCTGCCCCATTTTGCTTTCAGTGGGATGTTGCTGGCCCCCACAAAGCTCTCTCAACCTCCTGTAGGGTCCTCCCTTGAAGGTTTACTGGCATCCTGCTAATGAGGTCCTCAGTAAACCCCTGGTATTCCTAGGAGGGGTCTCACCACTACTCCCCCAGATCAGGTCCAGCACATGGGCAGGGAAGGGGAAGTAGGACCTCTGGAAGAAGAGGGGGCTTGCTTAGGCCCTAGCCTTGAATCCAAGGGTGTAAGCTTCCGGGTCCAGGTCTACATCTCCCCGGCCCTAAGAAGTTGGACCTCTTGTCCAACAGCCTCACATGGCTGGTCCCTCTTTGACGGTACTACCTGTTCCCCACCATGTGGAAAGCAACTCCCACATCGTCAGGCAAGTGTGGTGAACACCTCTGAAACTGAGTTTTTTGTTCAGACACCAAGGCTACTTCCCTGTGCCCGCCCCATACTTGGCAGATTAGTAAACTGCTCACAAGGGAAGTCACACACTATATTTAATAGCGGACAAGCACACACACCCAGCAGGCAAGAGTCAGGTCATCAGGGGACCAATCCAGACCCAGCCAATGGGGAAACAAGCCAAACATGAAGCAGGGTGAGGGGGGCATGAGTGCCATTGGCAGACGGTACAGCAAACGCAAAGGCTTGGAGTCAACACTGAGGCACATGGGGCACAATCACTCCCCTGGGAGGCCCACAGAGAGTACACCTAACCCTACCCCTAACACGAACCCTAACCCTAACCCATACCCTAACCCTAACCCGTACCCTAACCGTAACTTAACCCTAACCCGTACCCTAACCGTAACTTAACCCTAACCCGTAACCTAACCCTAACCCGTACCCTAACCCTAACCCCTAACCCTTCCACTAACCCGAACACTAACCCGTACCCTAACCCAAACCCGTACCCTAACCCTAACACATAACCTGTACCCTAATCCGTGCCCTAACCTGTACCCTAACTCTAAACTGTACCCTAACCCCTAACACTAACCCGTACCCTAACCCTAACCCGTACCCTAAACCGTACCCTAACCATAACCCGTACCCTAACCCGTACCCTAAACCTAACCCGTAGCCTAAACTGTACCCTAACCCTAAACCATGACCTAACCCGTACCCTAATTCTAACCATAACCCTGGGTCAACTAGAGAAAAGAAGAAATCCCCGGAAGTTTGGGGTTCATGAGAAATTTGACCTCCAGTCCTGACATGAAGATGACACTATGCCAAATGTACCTGCTGCTTTCTCTGAACACTGACAGCCTGTGAAAAGCTACATCACTGACTCACAGGCTGATGTTCAAAACATTGAGTCTCCTAGATCCAGAGCAGATAAGTGCTGTCAGGTGGGGAGAAGTAGGTCCTCTGACCTATGGCCTGCACAGCTGCTTCAATTTCTGGGACAAGGGGAAAAACACACTTGTTTTTCAAGTAGTCATTATCTTCATTCTAAAGTACACCAATGACTTTGACATTTTTGGAAAAGCGAAAATACTCTTCCAAATGAACACCTCAACTAATCTGTTCCTCATGCAACTTGAGTGGGATCTGGTTTACTCCAGCCTCCTTGTCCGTCTTCGTGTGTGGACAGAGACTGGCCCACTCAGGGCTGGTGAACTTCCAGAGGAAGACTAGAAACTTGTCACTGCTTGCTCGTGGGTTAGAGGACCAACGCCCAAAGAAGCAGAGGATATCCCTCTTCCTCTGGAGCTGGGGAAGGCAGCCACCATCCTGGGGCGGGACCGGGTCCAGGAGTGTGTTCCTTCTGAAGTCCCTGCCTTCGGTGGGTGTGGCTATGCCTAAAAAATGCCCACTCAGCCCCAGACTCAGGAGCAGTGACAGGTTGTCTCCAACCCTAGCCCAGGGTCACAACCCGAAACCATCCTGTCTTTGGGAGGACAGGTCTCCTTCAGGAGCCAGCTAGGGGACTGGCCCCTCTCCCCTCCCCAGATCCAGGATGCCCAGGACCTGCAAGAGCTCTTCATCTGAGGAGGAGTCATGGAGAACAAGTGTATCTTGTCAGCTCAGCAAGTGAAATAAGCAAACCCCCACGCTCAGGTTCTCACAGAAGCAGAATTTCAAGGTACTGTTTGGGGGAAGCCTCCTACCCTCTTATGTGGTCTTGGGGGACCCCAAGGAAAGACTTCTTTGTTCTCCTTCCCTCAGAGAGAGGACCTGGCCCCATGTCCCGGGGTCCCCACCGTGTCCCAGTGATGAGGAAGAGCCACAGTCAGCGGTCTGGTGTCAGGAGTTTGGTCGGCCACTGCTCCTGGGCTCCCAGCCAGGGGCCTGGCGGCTGCATGGAAAAGTTGAATTGCTTTTGGGGGAAGGAGTGCTCACTGCCCACACGGCTCACCATCCCCCTCTGCACTCTGCAATCCAGGCTCTCTGCCCAGCTTACGTCAATCCCCAGCACTCCACAGGTTCCTGCCATGGGAGGGATCATTCAGCATCACCCCATTGCACAGAGGAGGAGGACGAGGCCCAGAGAGGGGAGGTAAATGCCTCCAGTCCCAGAGCTGGTCAGCAGAGAAGCTGGAAAGCCAGGCCTCCAGAGACCCTGCTAGACCAGCCAGAGACTCCCTGAGTTGAAAGTGAGGCCTCCCCTGCCTGACCAGCCACGCACTGGCCCTTGAACTTCCTGATTGCCTCTTCTTGATCTTGAAGGTGAGCTGGCCAACTAGGAGGGGAAGTTCAGCTGGTGGGACAGGCTGTAGCTACAGGACAGAGTGACACATCTGAGCTAGCAGGAGCCACACTCTGGTGTCCCTCCCAGAGCCCGACCAGGAGTTGGAATCTGGGTGCCCTAGGGGCCAGCAAACAACAGGGTCTGCACTGACCTGGGATCCATGGCCCCCAGGGAGATTCCACACTGCCCTCTCCCCGCTCCTTCCTGGACTCACCTCTCCTCACTGTGGGGCTGCAGGACCCGGAACCAGACCCCATAGGGATGGCTCGGTTCCAGCTTGTAGTGATTTCACAGCCCGTGGAGCCCCTGGGGCTGGAAGGAGGACTGGCTGTGCACAAGAACTGGGTTGGGGAGGATGCAGGGCCTTGTGGAGAGTGAAGGATGGGGCAGGGGCCGAGTCCTGCGGCCACTGCTCTTGTCTAAAAAGGGCTGAAATCACTGAATGCCCATGGGGTCCCTCATTACAGTAACGAAACCCTTCACACTCGGGCATCCTGCTGGTCAGCCCCTCCTCCCCAGCCTCCTCCACGCTCCTCTGACTCCAGCCGGGGCTGCAGCCAGGAACGGACTGGACCTCTGTCCCGGCTCCTGCCAGGAAGAAAAGGCAGGAGGAGGAGAGGAGAAGGGGAAGTGCGAACCTGGAGGACCCTCCCAGATGATCTGGGGCTACACAGTTCATCAGACTGAAGACTGAAGTGGCAGACTGATCTTCTCCCTGTCCTGAGTCAGCCTCCACTTATGCCTCCAGGTCCTCTGGCCCAGCCCTGCACTTAGCTGGACACTGAGAGGGAGTCTGCATTCCAGGGCAGATGGGTGGGTGGGGTATTCTATGACTTCTGCATCCCCAGATGTCCTACCCACCTGGCCTTGCACCCTAAAGCCTGCCGCCCAGGTTGGGGGTGATTGCGGGGCCCAGTGGACTTTGGGGCCACAGAGCAGTTGGCTGTGGTGAGGGAATGTGGGGGACTGGTCAGGTGCAGAGCCATGGGTCTCATGTACATCCGCTGCACGGCTGGTTCTCCATACAGGTGCTGCGTGCAGGTCCCCGTTGCACACCTGGACATGACCTACCTGGCTGGCCCTCTCGGTGGGGAGGCCTGGGTGCCTGGTGCACCTGTCTCCCACCTACCCCTCGAGGAGGGGCCACGTTGAAGCCTTTCCATGTCCAACCCTCAGGGACAGTTGGGAACCTGGGTCAAGGGAGTTAGGCACTGGTCCAAGACAAATGAGGGTTGCAAAGCCCAAGGAGCAGGGCTGCTCTCCAGTCCTAGGCCAGCCCCAACCCTCCCATGAGGTTCGCTTTGTGGGTTAGAGCCCCTCAGATCCTCGGGGAGGGCTACCCACCATGTCCCATGTGGGGACATGACCTTGGCATCCCCAGGCATGTAGAGGCATGCGCACGTGCAAACCCACCCACACACACCCCTCTGACTGCTCCGCTGGGATCAGAAGGGGAGGACAACCTGGGAGCGAGGTGGGGGACAAGGGGGAAAGAAGAAAGAGTTTGGAGACAGCTGGGCCATGGGGCAGGGCATCAGGGCTCCTGGCAAGGACCCGGATCCAGAGCATGGGGAGGGGAGACAGGCCAGGCGGAAGTTCAGGGTTCCCCAAGGTACTCAGGGTGTTGCCAGGGCCCTGGGAAAAGGCAGGGTCTGGGTTCCGGTGTCCACCACCACCCTGGGCATTTGGGAGTAGGAAGAGATACCCACCCCCAAGTCCGGAGGGCTATAGAACAAAAGACCTCAGCTTACTCTGCTGTCACTTGGGCTGCAGAGATGCAGTGTCCCAAGGGTCCCACAGGCTTGTAAAAGAGCCTGTTGGCCTTGGATCTCCATCCCCGAACCCCTGTGATCCCAGTCTTGGGAAAATGTTTTCTACCCCCTCGAGGTCCTTCTCAGCAGAGGACAGACTCGGGGCTTGGGGGGCTGAGGACCTGGCTACGCAGAACGTGGCAGAGCACTGGGCCACCAGTCTGGAGACCAAGGTCAGGGCCCTCCTTGTTGCAGCCTCAGGGTCCCCAATTGGAAGAGGATCCGGAATCACTGCTCTGGTCAGGGTGAGGAGGCCTAAGGAAGGAATGGAGCACCAGGGCCGGAGAGGGAAACAGGGACAAGGGAGGCTTCTGAGGTTTCTCACATCGCCCGTGGAACCCACAGATCCTGCTCCTGGGAGAGACACAGACACAGAAACAAGGAAGGAGATAGAGAATGAACACAGGACAGACGGAACCAGTAGAAGTCACAGACTCGATTAGCTTGGAAATGACATCCCGGCATTTGGTGCCATTCTATTCCTGAGAGCGCCGTCACATAGGCCATCCACCCTGGGGGGAGGGGATTCCACAGGGTTGTGTGACCAGGACTCAGGTGTGCCAGGGGCCACTGTGGGTACTGCCCAGCACATGGGCACAGACGAGGCCCTGGAACCTGAGCCTAACCCTAATGGGAGCCCCTGGAAATCTGTGTTGTGAGAGGACAAGGTCAGAATCAGTTCATTACTACCTTCCCACCGGGGCTGGGACACAGGCAGGAGGGGGGTGGCTTTGCCTGGACCCCAGAGCAATTTCAACCCCCTCTGAGCTGTTTTCCATGCCAAGCCCAGCCCCTGGCTCATGCTTGCATTGTCAAGTATGCACCAGCTTCCTGTGATAGCAGGCATGGAACATGTGTAGAGGTCCTACCCCTGATGGCATCCCTAGAAGTAGAAGCCAGAATACCCTGAATGTGCAGATTGGGAGCCCTGGGAGGCCCTGAGGAGCACGGGGTCTATCCAGGTTCACAGCTCTGGGCATGCACAGGAACCAGGTCTGAAACCAGCTCTGTGCCATCACATCAGAGACACCAGGTGCACCCAGGCCTCCTGGGGGCTCTGGGTGGGCTTTGTGGATGTCACTCTTTGGATGAGGTAAGGTGGGAGGGTTAGCATTGAGCAGTGGGGGAGGGGGGCCCGCGGGGTCTCTTCTGTGAGGAGGAAGTTGGGTAAGGGGACCCCACGCATTGGTGACCTCAATTCCCTGACAACAGAGCCCAACAGAATTTGGAACCCCGGTAACCAGGCACCCACCTTCCAAAGAGAGCCCCCTGCCCAGCTCATTTTGTTGGAGATCCTCAACCAAGATGTTCACATGTTGCCTGCCAAGGTCCGGAGGCTGCAGGTGGAAGAAAGTGCGCCCTGCAGATGCTGTCCCCCGCTGGGGATTTTGGGTCAGGGCTCCCCACCGCCTCTGGCCATTTGGCTGGAAGCACAGAAAGGTGACACCAGGAGGCCCAGAGCCAGCCACCCAGCCCCACCCGCTCTGATGAACTGTGTAGCCCCAGATGCCCTCCCTGTGTCTGTGTGTGTGTATGTGTGTGTGTGGATGGGGGTGTGTGTCTGTGTGTCTGTGTGTCTGTGTCTGTGTCTGTGTGTGAGTGCACGTGTGTGTGTATGGGGGTGTGTGTCTGTGTGTGAGTGTGTGTGTGAGTGTGTGTGTAAAGAGGGGTCATGCGGGGTGGGGCCACCCCGAGCAGGAGGTCATGTTCAAGGTCAAGGCTGACTGTGTGGGATGGGGTGTGCAGGCGCTGCCCCTTCTGCCCAAAGTTGATCTCGATAGCCCTGCAGGGATGGGTCACTGCATCCCGGGTGCAGGGCTGTGCATGCACAGGTATGTGTCTGATCTGGGAGCAGCAGGGGGACTGAGCAGGAGGACAGTGCGGATGGCCGGGCAGGGCTGTGATGTCTCGGGGACGGCTACCAGTCCCTGTCTTTGCAGAAGGCCACGGAGGACATGGAGAGGAGGCTGCTGAACACGCCCTCCATCTCCTCGACAGAGGGGGTGACCCCACAGGGGTCCCCAGGAGCAGATGCTGGGGATTATAGGGGAAGACCTCCTACACCACCCAGACCACTGTCCCAGGTGGTGGTCCACCGGAGAGTGGTCCAGGAGCCAGAGCCCATGGAGGCCAAGGCTGAGGGTGAGAAGGCTGGGGCTGGGTGTTTGTGGTGTGTGGGGATGGGTCGCTCCTGGCCCCACAGGGAGGAGCCCGCAGAGGCTGGTTGGGGCCAGGAGCAAACCTGGGCTCAGAGCACACAGCGGGTGGACTGCAGTCGGGGAGACGTCCCTGTGAGGGTTCCTTCCCGGCTGTGGCTTCTCTGGGAGGCCCTGGGCTGGGCTCTGTCTCTGCAAAGGCCCATGGAGAGTAGGCACAGAGGTGAGCTTTTCTCTTTTCACAGCTGCTCCACCACCTGAGGATCTAGAGCTGGCTCCAACTCCATCAGCAGATCTGGGAGGAGGGGTGGTGGCTACAGCAACTTAGGGAGGACACCAGGAGCTGGCAGGTAACCAAGCACCCGCCCACGGAGAGACTGGCGTGGACCAGGAAGAACTGGCACCTATTCCTGCCCCAGCCCCTGCCACAGTTCCTGCCCCTGCCAGAGCCGCTCTCCCTGTCCCTGCCCCTGCCCCTGCCCCTGCCCCTGCCCCTGCCCCTGGCCCTGCTCTTACACCCAGCCCTGCCCCTATCCTAACCCCTGCCCCTACTCCTTCTCCTGCAGGGCTCCCAGAGCCACATCTAGAGCCGACAGCCCTGCAGGGAGAGCTCCTTGTAACATCGCCGGACCCCGACGCCTCGCCAGAGTGTTTCATCCCCTTAGTTCCATCGCCGGACCCCGATGCCTCACCAGAGGGTTTCATCCCCTCCCCCGATATTCTTTCTCTCTGGTTCATATTAACTGTTATTTTATCTTTTCATGTTCTGTATACTGTTTATTATTTGCTTTAAATAAAATTACTTGTTTTCAATTGAACATGTCATGAGCATTAAGTACATGCCCAACGCTGTGCCACCACACCCCAGAACATTGCTGCAGAATATCTCATTCCCCAAAGGAGTCCCCGAACCAGAAGGTCTCCCTGCCCATTTATCCCCCAGCAGACCCTGGCAACCCCTATGCTGCTTTCTCTATCTGCTCTTTTACCTGTTCTGGGTGATTCCATAAGTGGAATCACCCAGTAAGGGCCTTTGTGTCTGCCCACCTATTTTCAAAAGGGACATCGTTTTCTCCTGTGTTTACTTGACATAGAATTTCTCTTATTTGATATTGAAATCCCCAATGGATTACACATCACATGTAATCATAGAGGCCACTTTAGGAATTATGGGCACAATCTCTGGGCCGAGACCCCTGTTCCTGCTGGGACACCACAGCCTGACCCCAGACAGGAAAAGGTTGGTTCCTCCTGTGGCCCACACAGAAACCAGGGAAATGCAGAAAGCTGGAAGACACACCACAAAGGGCAAAAGCACTAGTCACAACCCAAGGCCAGAGAAAGGTTTCACCTGACTCTGGTCCAAACCATGCTCCAAGACACTGGGTTCCACAGGGACGGAGACCAAACACATGCAATTCCAAGCCGGAAGGATAGGCATGCAGGGAATATGTGTGAGAGATGTGGAGCTCCCGGGTAAGGACTCCAGCAAAGGAAACCCTTTGGAGGCCGCGCTAGTCACCCTCAGACCGGCAGGTGTCTGGCCTGGGGAGAACGTGAGGAAGCGGAGGTCCAATGCAGGTCCCCTGGAGAGAAGGGTGACGGTCACCCCTGTCTGGGAGAACAGCGAGGAGCACCCATTCCAGGCCACAGGTGCACCCATCACCTGGTATGCTCAGCCTCGGACTCACCCCTGGAAACTCTGGCTCGGTTTTTCACAGATGTATTTTCAGGAGTGTTCATCACAGCAGTGCTGGAGAGAGCAGGGAATGGAACAACATTAATGCCCAAGGAGATGGATGGGATCCACGGTCCCAGTCCTCATGATAGAATGCCCTGTAGCTACTGTCCCATTGTCGTTCGGGGCACAGGATCCGGGAAGCCCCTCCTGAGATCCCCTCCTGCCATGCTGTTCCTGGGAACATTGAGAACTGTTTGAGGAGGATGTGGAGAGGATCCAGGAAGACAGCGGGTCCAAGGAGAAGGAAGGTCAGCACTGGGAGGACAGTTGGACATGTCCTGAGCCAGCATCCAGGGCCGGGTTGTGATGCCCTTGGACCTTACCCCAAATAATGGCTCCTGAGGTATGGCTCCAGCTTCTGTGGTTTCATTCCCTCCCTCCCTGCATCATTTATTCACTCCCTCATTCATTCCCTCCTCTCTCTCCTTTCCCTCCACCCCTCCCTCCCTCCCTGCCACCCTCCCATCCTCCCTGCCTCCCTCCCTCCCTTCTACCCCACCCATCCCCCCTTCCCTCCTCCCTCTCTCCCCTCCCTCTCCGGATCCTGCCTCCCTTCCATCCTCCCTTCCCTCCTCCCTCTCTCTTTCCCTCTCTCCCATCCTCCCTCATTCAGCAGAGGATCTGGGGTCCCTGCTGTGTACTGAGCACTGGGGCTTCATCAGTGAGCATCCCCCAAACCACATGGTCACGTCCACTGTGGGAGGTGATGGGGGCAGTCCTCAGGGCTAGCAGTGGTGATGAGTACCAGGAATCTGCTCCTGAAAACAGGTCAGTTGCACAAAGAAAAGAATGGAGAGACCCATCCTTAGCACTTCCTCTAGAAAAATCTAGTCCTGAAAAGTGATGAAAAGTAAGTATATCCTAGACTTCATGCGATGTGAGTTCTAATGGCTGTTATGCACTTAATCCTAGAACCCACAGCGTAAATCATCGAGCATCGACTGGGACGTTGTGACCCAACTTTTCTGACCAAATGACAGCATTTCAGCCAACATCTCCAAGGTCTCTGAGTTTTCCCAAGGGCCTCTGTGATCCTTTGGTCCTTCCATCGACCACCTTGGGAAGCTCTGTCCTGTCGTCTTCCTTGTCTCCTGCCTCTTCTGGGACCTTCCATAGCTTCCCCCCGCACCAGGGCTGCCCTCACCAGGATTCCCCATGCCCCTTGGCTGGGCGCCGGGATCCCACACTGGGCCCCATGAGCCCAGTGCCTTGTGCAAGTCCCATGCGCTCCCTCTGGAGTCACTTGGCATCTCCCTTGCAGTGGCCTGCGTCTTCCTGCGCTGCGTCTCCTCTGAGCAGTCTGTGAGGTTTCACTGTGCCCATATCATGGGCACGGAAGTGAGAGTCCAAGGGTCCAGATGACCTGCTCCCAAGCTCAGCATATGGTGCCTGTGCAGGGAGTGGTCCCTGAGCAGAGGACTTGGGCCCAGGGAGCCTGAGGGAGGATGTGGTACACTGAGCCCACAGGAGGAGAGTGAGCACTGTATGAGCCTGGTGCTCAGACCTGCTGGGAGACCACATCGCCCTGGCTCTGTCCCCAGAGCTGGAGGTTGTCAGGATATACACCCTCCCAGGCTGCAGGCTGGCAGGGACTAGCAGGAGAGGAGGCACCTGGTGCAGGACAGAGCTCTCAGGCAGAGAGGAGGGGGCAGGTGTTCCCCCAGCAGGTGGAAGAACTCAGGGTAACCACCCTCCCAGGCTGCAGGCTGGCAGGGACTGGCAGGAGAGGAGGCACCTGGTGCAGGACAGAGCACTCTACAGAGAGGAGGGGGCAGGTGCTCCCCCAGCAGCTGGAGGAACTCGGGGAAGTCACCCTCCCAGGCTGCAGGCTGGCAGTGACTGGCAGGAAAGGAGGCATCTGGTGCAGGAGAAAGCTCTCAGGCAGAGAGGAGGGGGCAGGTGTTCCCCCAGCAGCTGGAGGAACTCAGGGTAGCCACCCTCCCAGGCTGCAGGCTGGCAGGGACTGGCAGGAGAGGAGGCACTGGTGCAGGACAGAGCCCTCTGAAGTGAGGAGGGGGTAGGTGCTCCCCCAGCAGCAGGGGCACTTGGGCAGGCTGAGGGGCCATCAGTGGACAGCAGTGCCTGCAGCTGGGGTCTCCACAGACACCCTCTCCTGAGGCTAAGCACAAGCTTGTCTGATGGCCTTTGTCCCCCAAATACAAAGTCTGGCCCAGGACACCCCCCAAGCCCCAACCCCTAATCCTTTATACTCAGCTCAAGTGACAAGAAATGGCCAATAGTTCAGGTGGTGTTGGGTGCACAGGGACATTTGTTTTTGTGGCCCATGCTGTACTGTTGCTGGCATTTTAAAGATTTCAGCGCTTTGATTCGAAAATGGTAGGATGATGGGGACCCCAGAGAGCTTTCTGGAAACCTGCCTCTGGGCCTTGCAGCCCTCCCAAACCACCTGTTCTGCTCAGAATCCCTCCAGCCCACACACCCACAGTCTTGGCTCCTCAGATGGCCCAGACAATGTGCCTTCAAAAAGCGATCCTGGTGGGGCTGCAGGACACACTGTGGATTCCACCATATCCCCCTCCCAGAAAGTGAGGGTACGACTGGACCAGCTGTCCGAAAACTGACAGGTCAGGGTTCCAAGAAGACACCAGAGGCACTGGAGTAACTGAGGAGCATCTGAAGGCCAGGTAGGGACCGTGAGAATCTCCAGTTTTGCCTAGGGGCAGCTCCCGTCCCCCTAAACCCTCAGTGAGATGGTTATACTGGGGGATTGGGGGGGACCATGCCTGGAGGACCCATGGCTCCACTGTTAGAGGTCGCCGACTTGATCAGTGCACAGGTGGGGAAACCTGGCCACACCCCGAAGAATTTCTAGAAACAGTAGCCATCTCAGTGGTAGCTGACCTGGGAGGTCAACCTTCCAGCTGCCTGAGGTGGGATTGAGCCACAGACCAACACACTAGCC
This sequence comes from Callorhinus ursinus, assembly GCF_003265705.2. Taxonomy (NCBI): domain Eukaryota; kingdom Metazoa; phylum Chordata; class Mammalia; order Carnivora; family Otariidae; genus Callorhinus; species Callorhinus ursinus. Next base: position 12,573 of record NW_027397708.1, read on the forward strand.
AGAAATGGAAGAAGGAGAACAGGTTCTTCATTTCATAGTTTCTAAGTCACCGGTTTCTTCCTACGGTTAGTATACTTTGCATCCTGGGAAATCTCTGCCTGTCTAAGGTCATGAAAATGTTCTCCTCATGTTCTCTGCTGGAGAAGTTCTTGAAAAATCTCTGGCTTATAGGTGAAAATCATTCGGATGTGACTTTGGTTGGCACAGCCATGATGGGAAAAGGATGGATTTTCCCCAAAATACTAAACATAAAACTCCTGTATGATCCCACTATCAGATAGACCTTTTCAGGAAATGAAGTCAGTTTCTCGAAGTAAGATCTGCACTCTCTCACCCAATCTCCCTGAGGAGGGGTGGCCACCCTTAGCAACCCTGCCGTTGAGGCAGGCGCCTCCCTGGACAAGGGGCTACCCCAGGGCTGGGAGGTCTCCACAGCAGCACATCCAATATCCTGGATACTAGGAGACAGAGTACAGCACCAGGCCAGTGAGGGTCAGGACACACGAACCCAAATATGGCACCTTGGCAAGTTAAAGATAGAAGCTAAAAGAACTTTTGCATAGAGCAGAAGCAAGAAGGTCTCTCTGACCCCCAACCATCAGCCCTTCTTCCCTTAGCAGGTCAAATACTCCCATGTGGAACTTTCTCTCCCCGGACCACAGGGATGACGTGCTTATCACCAGAGTCAAGGAATTTAGGACCACGGGGTCTATACGAACACACCTGGTTAAACGAACCTTTATCTTCCTAGTTAATTATTTACCATTTATGAACCCTAGTCCAAACCCCTGTGTCTGTCAATTCTTCACACACTTACTGCTTCTTTGTCTAAAAGGTAGAAGAGCTGTCTGCTCCAGTCAACTCTGCTAGTCGTCATGGTCTTGTGAGGCTCCCACCAAAACAATCAATACATTTTGCTTGCTTTTCTCCTGTCCATCTGTCTTTGTCAATTTCCAGACTCAGCCAGGGACCTTGAGAGGGTTGAGGAAAACATTTTCCTCTCTTGCAACACTGTGGGGTGGGGAGTGGGGAGTCAGAAAATGCCATCCCATCTTCCTGGCTTTGGTAAAAACGGACCTCTACTGGGAACCAACACAGGACAATGCATGGCTGGAGGAGCCAGAGAGAGGCACGTGGAACATGTAGGAGCTACTTGGCCCCCAGCCAGGGGACTTGGCCCCAGTGACAAGTCCAGGGTGTGATTATGACTATTATAATGGAAGCATCCCGAACATAAGACCTTCCCCACGCCAGGCTTCATGATTGCTGCTCGTTGTAGTTGCGACTGTTGGTTTAGTGACTTTTCTCAACTAACTTTGTCAAATATGTATTCTTTGCTGTGTGTATGGCTACTGAATCCCTGTGCTGTTAACTTAGTGGTCAGCCAGTGGCTGGGCAGAGAAGTCACCCCTGTTTCCGAGCTATGGGCTACAGATTGGAGTTCCCCACAACCTCGTCAGGTTTGAATAATCTGCTTCAGTGGCTCATGGAACTCAGAGAAACATGTTACTTACTAGATGACCAATTCATTGAAAGGACAGTACTCAGGGCCAGGCAGGTGGAAGCGAAGAGCAGGGCAAGGTGTATAGAAGAAGCTCCGAGCTTCCTTGCTCTCTGAAAGAGGCCTTTGCCCACCTCCACTCTGACCTTCGTCTATACTTCCTAACTGAAGACGTCCTTCCTTCGGGCTCATCTGTTAAATCAAGTGAAAGACCCGGTGGGCACCAAAACGACTCCTCAAGTACTATCCACTGTTGCCGTCCTGGTGATTCTTGGGCACAACCATGAATATCAGCTTCTTCATGATGGGGGCACCCCAGCAGCTGTGGATCCCACAGGTCCTCCGGGGGCAGCCCAGCAGCTGTGCATCTCACAGGTCCTCTGGGGGCAGCCCAGCAGCTGTGGGTCCTAAAGGTCCTCTGAGGACAGCACCTTAATGGGCTTATGGTCCAGCAGGTAACTGTTCAGGTGGCTCTCGTCATGCCACACAGCCTCGATCCCATTGGCCAGGTTGACCCCCATTGTCTGGTGACAGGACAAGGTCAGTTGATGAACCTCTAACACCGACCCCCCAGAAAAGGGCCCCTTGTAGTCAAAGTCGCCCTTGCCCCTGGGGAATGTGCGCCTGGGACTGTGGCCGATGCTCATAGCTGAAGTCCTTGTGGGCTGCCTGGTAGAAACCGGGGTGCAGGGTGCCAAAGAGGGGGGACAGGATCTCCATACTCACGGGGTCACGGAACTTCATGTCCACCTCTGTGCACACCAGGTAGTCCACCTCACGGAGGAATTGTGGAGTTAACCTTAGAAAATATACCGTCAGCCCTAAGTAGTGATTGTGGAAGCAGCTGAAACAACAGCACCCTCCTGTTCTCAGGCTACTGAACACAATGGGCCGGTAGGAGCAGGATCCCATTATCCCCAGGGGCAGGGCCTAGGTTAGGAGCCAGGAAAGAATGAACCCTCCGTGCCCCCCTTCCTGCACCTGGCGTTTGCTAGCACAAACATCCCACTCTTCCCCGATCCTATGACGGCCTCCCTGCGTGCCTGCGCGTATGGGAGAGTGCAGGCCTGCTTCACAGGTTCAGGATACTTGCCATCCCTTTGTCCTCCTTTCCCAAGCTTTGAGGCGTCTGCCCTTGCTTTTCTGATAAAAAATGAAATAAAAGCGATGTGCAGAACCCAGCTGCTGCTGCCCTACTTGCAGAGGCAGCCCTGTATGCCGCTGAGATTGGTGTCTGAAAACTTTATTTCAGCGCGCGATGACAGGAACAGCTGCTTACAGAAGCGGCGGATCATCACGTGCTCTGCATGCATGCGTCTTCCCAGCGCGGGGTGCCGGGAACCTCGAGGATCACCACCTTCCGGCCTTCCCGGAGGGGCACATGGGGCCCGGCGGGCAACTGATTGGTGAAGACGTAGTAGGTGACCCTCTGTCCCACCATGAAGTGCTTCTCAACTGTCTGCAGGAACAGCTCCAGGAACAACGTGTATCCACAGGGACAGGGGACAGGGTTGGAGGAGGGTCACTGCCAGAGGTTGGCGGCAGGACCCCAAAACTTGGGCCGTGAACGTGTGCACTTTCTTCAAGCGGGCAGGCCCTGGGCTGCTTTAAGCAACAGCCACCCTCCTGGCCTGGCCTGAGTGCATCTTCTGGTGGGGCCTCCCTACCTTTGGCTCCCAGAGATGGGAGCCATCAGGACCCCATCTTACAAAGGGGAGCCTGAGGCTTAGAGGCTAGAAACCCATGCAGCTTATTCTACCCAGTCTGTAGGGCATAGAAACAAGGGCTGTGCCCAAAGGTGCTCAACTCATGGCAGGTGGGGACAGAACCTGCAGGGGGTCAGCCAGGGGAGGGGACGTGCAGGGTTTGCCCGGGAGCCCAGCAAAGCAGGAGTGTTCCTGGCACCAGCATGCTGAGTGTCGGGCTTCATGGGTCACAGGGTCACCTACCCTAACCCTAAACCTTAAACCTAACCCTTAACCCTAACCCCAACCCTAACTCTAATCAAACATCCTGCTTAATTTTGAGGACTGACAGCTCTACTCTAAAATCAAACACAAGTCCATCATGCTGGCTTTCACTCATTGCTCAGTATCGTACTGAAAGTTCTACCCAGAATGATAAGGCAAGAAATCCACATGTGGAAGAAAACAGTAGAACTAGGTCTATTCAGAGACCAGAGATGACATCATCTTATAGACAGAGCTTCCTAAACAATCAACAAAAATTGATTACAGCCAGTTAATATCAATACACAAGAATCTCTCTTATTTGTATACATTAGCCATGAATCATCCAAAAAATAATTTAAGAAAACATTTCCATTTTAGGGAACATTAACATTGACAAAATACTTAGGAACAGATGTAATCAAGATGCAAGTCTTGTACGCTGAAAATTACAAAATATTTTTGAAAGAAAGGGACACCTAAATAAATCTGAGGACCCCACGGTGATGAAAAGAAATACTATTGATAAGATGGCAATAGTACACAATGCAATGTGGAAATTCAAAGTGTTCCCAAGAAAATTCACAAAGGCCTTTGGAAAGAACTGCACAAGCTAATCCTAACAGTCATATGGAGTTTCAAGGGAACACAAAATTGCCAAAACAATCTTGAAAAAGAAAATCAAAGGTGAAAGGTCATTCTTCTACAGTTCAAATATTAATACAAAGCAACAGTAAATAAAACATTTTGATACTGTCATAAAGGTATGTATTCATCCTGAAACAAATAATACGTTATACATTAATTGAATTTAAATTTAAAACATTTTTAGAAATAAAGAAATAAAATATTTTTTAAAAAGATATGCATACAGATCAGTGGGATTTAACTGAGAGCCCAGAAATAAACCTCTTCATCTATTTTCCACTGAATTTTCACAAGGGTGGACAACATTACACTGGGGGAGAGAATGGTCTTTTCAACAAAGGGTGCTAGACAATTGGCTATCCGTGTACAGAGGAATGAAACTGGACCCTTACCTCACACCACATATAAACATTAACTCAAAATACATTAAAGGCTTAAATGTAAGAGGTAACACTATAAACTCTAGAAGAAATAAATGGGGATAAATCTTCATAACTTTGGATATAGCAATGCTTAAGATCTGACACCAAAGTGTAAGAAAGCAAAGAAAAAAATAGATAAAATAATATCCTCAAAATTAAAAATCTGTTCTGGGTGCCTGGGTGGCTCAGTTGGTTAAGCGTCTGACTCTTAATTTTGGCTCAGATCATGATCAGGTCAAGAGATCGAGCCCACGTCAGGCTCCACACTGAGTGTGAGGCCTGCTTAATATACTCTCTCCTTCTCCCTCTGCCCTTGACCACTCGCACACTCACTCACTCTTAAAAAAGAAATGTAGAAAAAAAATTAAAAGTCTTTGTACATCATAAGATACTATCTGGAAAGTGAAAAGATAGCCCCCAGAATGGAAGAAAATATTTGTACATTATGTATCTAATAAGAGTCTGTTGCCCAGAATATGTAAAGAGCTTTTACAACTCCTCAGCAAAAAGACAACACAATTTTTAAAATAGACAAAAGACTTGGATAGACCTTTCTCCAACGAAATCATACAAATGGTGAATAGCACATGAATAGATGTTAAACATCCTGAGTCTTTATGGAAATGAAGGTTTAAACCAGTTAGATGTCCTTTTACACAGAACGGAATCACTATAATCAAGAAAACTAAAAAAACAAATTTTGGAAAGGATGTTGAGAAACTGAAACCCTTACAACTTGCTTGTGAAAAATGGTGCAGTCTATGTATAAAATATTTTGGCATTTAGGCAAATAGATCAAAGGAGAATTACCATATGGTTCAACAATTATACTCCTAGATACATACCCCCAAAATTGAAAGTAGAAGTACCCTTATTCATAGCAGCATTTTTCACCACAGCCAAAAGGGGGAAGCAACCCAAGTGTCCACTGACAGACGAATGGATAAACAAAACGTGGTGTACACACAACGGAACACGATTCACACTTAAAAACGAAGGGGGCTCTGACACAGGCGACAACACGCATGAAGCTGGAAGTCATCACGCTGAGTGACATCAGCCAGTCACAGAAGGGCAGACGCCCTGTGGTCCCACTTACATGAAGTGTCCTGAGACACACAGTAGAATGTGGCTGCAGGGGCCGAGGGGAAGGGGGATGGGGAGCTGGTGTCTCCTGCATACAGAGTGGCCCTTGGGGAGAAGGAAGAAGTTCTGGGGAATGACGTGCCACTGCGGGAACTCAGCTAAGGCCGAGAACTTTGCACCTGACACGTTTTAAGGGGTCACTGTGACTATGTTTAGTCACAGTGAAAACGGGAATGAAGGACCGATGCAGGTCATGACGTGGACGGCCACTGAAAACAGCCCCAGTTACAAGCCACGACCGTCCACCCAGACTGGAACCATCGCGCTCTTTACATCCACCAAGGTCACCCAAATAAGGCAACATGTCGGGAGCAGTTCCAGAAAGAACTGGATCCGAATGGAAAGGACGCTTCAGACCGTGGGGCAGGTGGCCACAGGGGAAGTGGGCCCGTGGCCTGGGTTATAACGTGGACACCGGGATGACGTCCTCACTTAGGGTTCTGTGGTGGTTCCGCGGGACAGTGTCCCCGTCGGGGGTAAAACGCCCTGAAGCACCCCGCGTGCAGTGAGGAGACGCGGCTGGGGTCTGAGTGTGGAGAGGGAGGGTCTGCGCTGCCGTGACGGGTTTCCTGCAGAGTCGTTTCCTCTTCAAACCACCACGTCAGCACGGCCCGGAGAAGCCGAGACGCCGACCTTCGTGACGCAGGCGGAGCCCCACCCTGACCCCGACGGTGCGGCCGCGGGGAGGACACGCAGGACCGAGGCCCCGGGAGCGCGAGCGCCGTGGCGTGTGTCCGCTGCCTGACCGCAGCCTGGCTGAGGAGCCCCAGGAACCGAATCCGAGGGGCGCGTAAACACAGACCCCGGGACCACCGAGCGGATCTGAGCCCAGGAAGGGGAGACCCGACAGCCCCGCGCACAGCACCGCGTGGGACCCCGCGTCACCGCGCACAAAGCCCCAGCGTCTACACAGCGCGCCCTTCCTCCGCAGGGTCCTGTGAGCTCGCACAACCTCCGCAGTCCCCGCTCAGGTGGCTTCTCCTCACCTTCTCCTCCCTCGGCAAGTCCTGAGGAGGCCCGGCCCTGTCAGGGTGGACACGGCTCCACGTCCTCCCGAAGTCCCCACAGCGGGTCCTGAGGAGGCCGGCTCCCGTCAGCGTGGACACGGCCCCACATCCTCCCGAAGTCCCCACAGCGGG
>NW_027397709.1:0-19373 GCF_003265705.2 Callorhinus ursinus
TGATGTGTTCCTGATCTTAAGGGAAACGCTCTCAGCTTTTCCCCATTAAGGATCATATTCGCTGTGGGTTTTTCATAGATGGATTTTATGAACTTGAGGAATGTTCCCTCTATCCCTATACTCTGAAGAGTTTTAATCAGGAAATGGTGTGGTATTCTGTCAAATGCTTTTTCTGCATCAATTGAGAGGACCATATGGTTCTTCTCCCTCCTCTTATTAATGTGTTCTATCACATTGATTGATTTGCAAATATTGAACCATCCTTGCATCCTGGGGATAAATCCCACTTGGTCGTGGTGGATGATCCTTTTAATGTATTGTTGGATCCTATTAGCTAGGATTTTGTTGAGGATTTTGGAATCCATATTCATCAGGATATCGGTCTGAAATTCTCCTTTTTGATGGGGTCTTTGCCTGGTTTGGGGATTAAGGTAATGCTGGCCTTATAGAATGAGTTTGGAAGTTTTCCTTCTGTTTCTATATTTTGAAAGAGCTTCAGTCAAATAGGTATGATTTTTATTTGAATGTTTGGTAGAATTCCCCAGGGAATCCATCAGGCCCTGGACTCTTGTTTTTTGGGAGGTTTTTGATCACTGCTTCCATCTCATTACTGGTTATTGGCCTATAAAGGTTGTCAATTTCTTCCTGTTTCAGTCTTGGCAGGTTATAAGTTTCCAGGAAGGCCTCCATTTCATCCAGATTGCTCAGTTTATTGGCATATAGTTGTTGATAATAATTTCTAATAACTGTTTCTATTTCCTTGGTGTTAGTCGTGATCTCTCCCCTTTCATTCATAATTTTATTAATTTGGGTCCTTTCTTTTTTGGATAAGTCTGGCCAGTGGTTTATCGACCTTATTAATCCTTTCAAAGAACCAACTTCTCCTTTTGTTGATCTGATCTACTGCGTTCCTGGTTTCTATTTCATTGATCTCTGCTATAATTTTAATTATTTCTCTTCTAATGTGTGGCTTAGGCATCATTTGTTGCTTTTTCTCTGGTTCTTTAAGATGTAGAGTTGGTGAAATCGGGATTTTTCTATTTTTTTGAGTGAGGCTTGGATAGCTATGTATTTCCCCCTTAGGACCACCTTTGCAGTATCCCACAGGTTTTGGACTGATGTGTTTTCGTTCTCATTGATTTCCATGAATTGTTTAAGTTCTTCTTTGATTTCCTGGTTGATCCAGACATTCTTGGGCAGAATGGTCTTTAGCTTCCAAGTGTTTGAATTTCTGCCAAATTTTTTCTTGTGATTGAGTTCCAGTTTTAAAGCATTGTGGTCTGAGAATATGCTGGGAATAATCTCAATGTTTTGGTATTGGTTGAGACCTGATTTCTGACCCAGTATGTGGTCTATTCTGAAGAAAGTTACATGTGCACTCGAGAAGAATGAGTATTCTTTTGTTTTAGGGTGGAATGTTCTGTATGAAGTCCATCTGATCCAGTGTATCATTCAAAGCTCTTGTTTCCTTGTTGATTTTCTGCTTAGATGATCTGTCCATTGCTGAGAGTTGAGTATTGAGGTCTCCTACAATTAATGTATTGTTATCAATATGACCATTTTGGTTAACAACAGTTGGCTTATGTAGATGGCTGCTTCAATGTTGGGGGCATAGATATTTACAATCGTCAGATCTTCTTGTTGGATAGACCCTTTAAGAATGATATAGTGTCCTTCTATGTCTCAAATTACAGACTTTAGTTTAAAATCTAATTTGTCTGATATAAGAATTGCTACCCAGGCTTTTTTTGAGGTCCGCTGGCATGGAAGATGGGTCTCCATCCCTTCACTTTCAGTCTGGATGTATCTTTAGGTTCAAAATGAGTCTCTTGTAGGCAGCATATGGATGGGTCCTGTCTTTTTATCCAATCTGCAACCCTATGCTGTTTTATGGGAGCATTTAGGCCATTCACATTGAGAGTGATTATTGAAAGATATGAATTGTCATCATGTTGCCTGTGAAGACCTTGTTTTTATAGATTGTCCCTGTAAATTTCTGTTGTATATCACTCTTGGGGTCTTTCTCCTTTTATAGAACCCCCCTTAATATTTCTTGCAGTGCCAGCTTAGTGGTCACATATTCTTTCAGTTTCTGCCAGTCGTGGAAGGTCCGCATCTCTCCATGCATTCTAAATGACAGCCTTGCTGGATAAAATATTCTTGGCTGCATGTTCTTCTCATTTAGTACCCTGAATATGTCTTACCAGGCCTTTCTGGCTTGCCAGTTCTCTGTGGATAGGTCTGACATTATTCTGATGTTCCTCCCTCTGTACGTAAGGAATCTCTTCTCCCTAACTGCCCTTAAGATGGTTTCCTTGGTTCTAAGATTTGCAAGTTTTACTATTACATGCCAGGGTGTTGGCCTGTCTTCCTTGATCTTGGGAGGGGTCCTCTCTGCCTCTAGGACGCGAATGTTTGTTTGATTCCCCAGATTAGGGAAGTTCTCAGCTACTATTTGCTCAAATACATCTTCTAGTCCTCTCTCTCGCTCCACTCCCTCCAGGATTCCAATTATTCTGACATTGGAACGCTTCATGGTGTCACTTATTTCTCTGATTCTATTTTCATGGATTCTGAGTTGTTTTTCCCTGGCCTCTTCTTTTACCTTTTTATCTATTATATTGTCTTCCAGGTCGCTTATTCGTTCTTCTGCCTCAACTACCCTAGCTGTTAGATTATCTAGATTGAATTGGATCTCAATGATAACATTTTTAAGTTCTGCCAGTTCACCTTTCATTTCTGCCCTTAGAGACTCTATGTTGCCATTAATTGATTTCTCCATTCTAGCCATTGTCTTCACAATGGCTAGTCTGAATTCCATCTCTGACATCATGGTTATATCTGCATCCATTTGTAAATCTGCAGCATAAGTCATAATCTCTGAGTCTTTTCTATTTTGGGGGCTCCTCCTCCTAGTCATTCTGTTGATGAATGTTTGAGGGAATGTATAGAGTCCAAATTATTGACCAGAACCCAAGCAAGATGCACCTGTTTTCTTGGGACCTCAGGGTTGCTGGCCTCTTGTTTTCCCAGCCTGTCTTCTGGGGGAAGGGCCTGCCATGCTGTTACTTAGGCAACCCTATTTGGGCGGAGTTTCCCTGCCCCCCTGTGACGGGGGATGGGCTCCGTGGGAATCAGTTTTTGGGGTTTCGTTCTCTGGCGGCTTTTCGCATCTCTTCTGTGAGTCAGAGCAGAAGAGACCGTTTCCAACCCTCTGCCTCAGAACAGAGAGGCCACAGTCTGTTCTTCTGTGAGCTCTCCAGGCCACACTGTCTCCGTTTCTGTCCATGCTGCTATAAACTGCAGCGGCTTGGGTTGTGCGCCCCTCCTCGGCGCTCCCAGTCCTGCCTCCAGGTCAGGCACGTCTCTGCCCTTTGTGCTTCTAAAACCGCCAGCTCCCCCCAGGTCGCACACGCAATCCCACCACTCCAGGTTTCCGCCCTGGGGGCTGCCCTAAAGTCCTTTCACCACCGCTACTGGTCTGCGAGTCTGTGTCCGGTCCCCAGCATGCGAGGTTGTCTCTCACCAGCGGTGTAGGATCCCCACGGCCAAGCACCCTCCCACTGCCATTTATCCTCTGATATCTGCCCACGGAATCACAGCTTCCCACTTTATACCTCAAAACCAACAGCCTGCGATATTCTGTTTGTAGAGATCCAGATCTTCTTACATCTCAGGCTGGTTTCATGGGTGCTCAGAGTGGTCTGGTAGATATCCAGCTCAATTCCGGGGACCAGTTGAAATAGGGTCCCCGACTCCTCCCAAGCTCTTTTTTTAAAAACATTTTTATTTTTCATTTTTAGAGTCATATTCTATCCCTTCATAGTAGTTACACTTATTTTGGCATATATATATATAAGTTGTTCTCTCTTTAAAATTTTGAGATACAGTGTCTTCTAACAGATCAAAATATACCCTAAAGCTCTAGTGTATGGCTTTGTTCTAGTCTCCTGCCTGATCACATTCTCTCCCTTTTTTCTTTCTTTTTTTAAATTTTTTAATTGTTATGTTAATCACCATACATTACATCATTAGTTTTTGATGTGGTGTTCCATGATTCATTATTTGTGTATAACACCAAGTGCTCCATGCAGAAGGTGCCCTCTTTAATACCCATCACCAGGCTAACCCATCCCCCCATCCCCTCCCCTCTAGAACTCTCAGTTTGTTTTTCAGAGTCCATCCTCTCTCATGGTTCATCTCCCCCTCTGATTCCCCCCTTCATTCTTCCCCTTCTGCTATCTTCTTTTCTTTTTCTTAACATATATTGCATTATTTGTTTCAGAGGTACAGATCTCTGATTCAACAGTCTTGCACAATTCACAGCACTCGCTATAACACATACCCTCCCATCCCTTTTTTAAAAAAATGGTTTTTTTTGTTTGTTTTTAGAGTCATATTCTATCCCTTCATTGTAGTTACCCTTATTTTTGGCATATATATATAAGTTGTTAACTCTTTAAAATTTTGAGATACAGTTTCCTCTAACAGATCAAAATATACCCTAAATCTCTAGTGTATGCCTTTGTTCTAGTCTCCTGCCTGATCATATTCTCTCCCTTTTTTTTTAAACCTCTTCTTTCTTTTTTTTCAAACAACTTTTTACCATTCCTATTATAAAAATTTTTATACTTTTCATCTTTACAGTCATATTCCATCCCTTCATCGTATCAACCCTTATTTTGTACATATATAAGTCGTTCTTTCTTTCTTTAAAATCTTGGGAACCACTTTCTTCTAACAGACCAAAATACACCCAAAATCTAGTGTGTGGCACTGATCTATGTACCAGCCTGATCATATTTGATCATATTCTGTTTTTTTTTTTGTTTTGTTCTGTTTTTGTTTGATTTTATCTTTCTCTTTTTCTTTTTCTTTTTTTCCTCTTTCTTCTTTCTTTCGTTCCCTTTCTTTTCCCCTGGTTTCAGGTCTTTTCTGATTTGTTCAGAGTATATTTTCTGGGGATGTAGTTACCCTGTTAGCATTTTGTTCTCTCATTCATCTATTCTCCTCTAGACAAAATGACAAGGTGGAAAAAATCACCTCAACAAAAAGAACAAGAGGTAGTACCATCTGCCAGGGACCTACTGAATATGGACATTAGTACGATGTCAGACCTAGAGTTCAGAATGATGATTTTAAAGATACCAGCTGGGCTTGAAAAAAGTATGGAGGACATTAGAAAAACCCATTCTGGAGAAATAAAAGACCTAAAATCTAACAAAGTCCAATTCAAAAAGGCTATTAATGAAGTGCAATAACAAATGGGGGCTCTAACTGCTAGGATAAATGAGGCAGAAGAGAGAATCAGCAATATAGAAGACCAAATGATGGAAAATAAAGAGGCTGAGAAAAAGAGAGATAAACAACTACAGGATCACGAGGGCAGAATTCGAGAGATACGCGATACTATAGGATGAAACAACATTAGAATAATTGGCATCCCAGAAGAAGAAGAAAGAGAGAGAGGGGCAAAAGATATATTGGAGCAAATTATAACAGAGAACTTCCCTAACGTGGGGAAGGAAACAGGCATCAAAATCCAGGAGGCACAGAGAACCCCTCTCAAAATCAATAAAAATAGGTCAACACCACGACATCTAATAGCAAAATTTATGAGTCTCAGAGACAAAGAGAAAATCCTGAAAGCAGCTCGGGACAAGAGATCTGTAACCTATAATGGTAAAAATATTAGAATTGCAACAGACCTATCCACAGAGACCTGGCAGGCCAGAAAGGACTGGCATGATATATTCAGAGCACTAAACAAGAAAAATATGCAGCCAAGAATACTATATCCAGCTAGGCTGTCATTGAAAATAGAAGGAGAGATAAAAAGCTTCCAGGACAAACAAAAACTAAAGGAATTTGCGAACACGAAACCAGCCCTCCAAGAAATCTTGAAGGGGTCCTCTAAGAAAAGAGAGAGCCTAAAAGCAGCATAGACCAGAAAGGAGCACAGACAATAGACAATATACAGTAACACTCACCTTACAGGCAATACAATGGCACCAAATTCCTATCTTTCAATAGTTACCCTGAATGTAAATGGGCTGAATGCCCCAATCAAAAGACGCAGGCTATCAGATTGGATAAAAAAAAAACACACAAGACCCATCGATAGGCTGTCTGCAAGAGACTCATTTTAGACCCAAAGACACCCCAAGATTTAAAGTGAGGTGGTGTAAAACCATTTACCATGCTAATGGACACCAAAAGAAAGTTGGGGTGGCAATCCTTATATCAGACAAATTAGATTAAACCAAAGACTGTAATAACAGACAAGGAAGGACACTATATCCTACTTAAAGGGTCTATCCAACAAGAAGATCTAACAATTGTAAATATTTATGCCCCTAACATGAGAGCAGCCAATTATATAAGGCAATTAATAACAAAAGCAAAGAAACACATTGACAATACAATAATAGTGGAGGACTTTAACACCCCCCTGGCTGAAATGGACCGATCATCTAAGCAAAAGTTCAAAAGGAAATAAAGACTTTAAATGAAACACTGGACCAAATGGACTTCACAGATATATTCAGAACATTCCATCCCTAAGCAATGGAATACACATTCTTCTCTAGTGCCCATGGAACATTCTCCAGAATAGATCACATCCTAGGACAGAAATCAGGTCTCAACCAGTACCAGAAGATTGGAATTATTCCCTGCATATTTTCAGACCACAATGCTTTGAAACTAGAACTCAATCACAAGAGGAAAGTCGGAAAGAACTCAAATACATGGAGGCTAAAGAGCATCCTACTAAAGAATGAATGGGTCAACCAGGAAATTAAAGTAGAATTTAAAAAAATTCATGGAAACAAATGAAAATGAAAACACAACTATTCGAAATCTTTGGCATACAGCAAAGACGTCCTAAGAGGAAAGTATACAGCAATACAAGCCTTTTTGAAGAAACAGGAAAGGTCTCAAATACACAGCCCAACCCTACTCCTAAAGGAGCTAGAGAAAAAACAGCAAATAAAGTCTAACCCCAGTAGGAGAAGAGAAATAACAAAGATCAGAGCAGAAATCAATGAAATAGAAACCAAAAGAACAGTAGAACACATCAACGAAACTAGGAGTTGGTTCTTTGAAAGAATTAACAAGATTGATAAGACCCTGGCCAGACTGATCAAAAAGAAAAGAGAAATGACCGAAACCAACAAAATCATGAATGAAAGAGGAGAGATCACAACCAACACCAAAGAAATACAAACAATTTTAAGAACCTATTATGAGCAACTCTATGCCAGCAAATTAGATAACCTGGAAGAAATGGATGCATTCCTAGAGATATATCAACTACCAAAACTGAAACGGGAAGAAATAGAAAACCTGAACAGAACCATAACCACAGAGGAAATTGAAGCAGTCATCAAAAATCTCCCAAGAAAAATAGTCCAGGGGGCGCCTGGGTGGCTCAGTTGGTTAAGCGACTGCCTTCGGCTTAGGTCATGATCCTGGAGGCCCGGGATCGAGTCCCACATCGGGCTCCCCGCTCAGCGGGGAGTCTGCTTCTCCCTCTGACCCTCTTCCCTCTCGTGCTCTCTATCTCTCATTCTCTCTCTCTCAAATAAATAAATAAAATCTTTAAAAAAAATAGTCCAGGGCCAGATGGCTTCCCAGGGGAATTCTACCAAACATTTCAAGAATTAATACCTATTCTTCTGAAACTGTTCCAAAAAATAGAAATGGAAGGAAAACTTCCAAACTCATTTTATGAGGCCACCATTACCTTGATCCCCAAACCAGACAAAGACCCCATCAAAAACGAGAATTACAGACCAATATCCTTGATGAACATGGATGCAAAAATTCTCACCAAAATACTAGCTAATAGGATCCAACATTACACTAAAAGGATCATTCACCATGACCAATTGGGATTTATCCCTGGCCTGCAAGAATGGTTCAACATCTGCAAATCAATCAATGTGATACAATACATTAACAAAAGAAAGAAAAAAAGTATCATAGGATCCTCTCAATAGATGCAGAAAAAAGCATTTGACAAATTACAGCATCCTTTCTTGATCAAAACTCTTCAGAGTATAGGGATAGAGGGTACAGACCTCAATATCATAAAGCCATCTATGAAAAACCCACAACAAATATCATTCCCAATGGGGAAAAACTGAGACCTTTCCCCATGAGGTCAGGAACATGGCAGGGATGTCCACTATCACCACTGCTATTCAACATAGTATTAGAAGTCCTAGCTGCAGCAATCAGACAACAAAAAGAAATCAAAGGCATCCAAATCGGCAAAGAGGAAGTCAAACTCACACTCTTTGCAGATGATATGATACTTTATGTGGAAAACCCAAAAGACTCTACCCCAAAACTGCTAGAACTCATACAGGAATTCAGTCAAGTGTCAGGATATAAAACCAATGCATAGAAATCAGTGGCATTCTTATACAGCAACAACAAGACAGAAGAGAGAGAAATTAAAGAGTCGATCCCATTTACAATTGCACCCAAAACCATAAGATAACTAAGAATAAATCTAACCAAAGAGGCAAAAAATCTGTACTCAGAAAACTATAAAATACTCATGAAAAAAATTGAGGAAGACACAAAGAAATGGAAAAACGTTCCATGCTCACGGATCGGAAGAACAAACATTGTGAAGATGTCAATGCTACCTAGAGCAATCTGCACATTCAATGCAATCCCCATCAAAATACCATCCACTTTTTTCAAAGAAATGGAACAAATAATTCTAAAATTTGTATGGAACCAGAAACGACCCCGAATAGCCAGAGGAATGTTGAAAAAGAAAAGCAAAGCTTATGGCATCACAATTCCGGACATCCAGCTCTATTACAAAGCTGTCATCATCAAGACAGTAAGGTACTGGCACAAAAACAGACACATAGATCAATGGAACAGAATAGAGAGCCCAGAAATGGACCCTCAACTCTATGGTCAACTAATCTTTGACAAAGCAGGAAAGAATGTCCAATGGAAAACAGACGGGCTCTTCAACAAATGGTGTTGGGAAAATCGGACAGCCACATGCAGAAGAATGAAACCGGACCATTTCCTTACACCACACACAAAAATAGACTCCAAATGGTTGAAAGACCTCAATGTTGGACAGGAGTCCATCAAAATCCTAAAGGAGAGCACAGGCAGCGACCTGTTCGGCCTCAGCTGCGGCAACTTCTTCCGGGAAACATCGCCAAAGACAGGGGAGGCTAGGGCAAAAATGAACTATTGGGATTTCATCAAGAGAAAAAGCTTTTGCACAGTAAAAGAAACAGTCAACAAAACGAAAAGACAACCGACAGAATGGGAGAAGATATTTGCAAATGACATATCAGATAAAGGGTTAGTATCCGAAATCTGTAAAGAACTTATCAAACTCAACACCCAAAGGACAAATAATCCAATCAAGAAATGGGCAGAAGACATGAACAGACATTTTTCCAAAGAAGACATTCAAATGCCCAACAGACACACGAAAAAGTGTTCAACATTGCTTGGCATCAGGGAAATCCAAATCAAAACCTCCATGAGATATCACCTCACACCAGTCAGAATGGCTAAAATTAACAAGTCAGGAAACGAGAGTTGTTGGTGCGGATGTGGAGAGGGGGAACCCTCCTACACTGTTGTTGGGAATGCAAGCTGGTGTAACCACTCTGGAAAACAGTATGCAGGTTCCACAAAAAGTTGAAAATAGAGCTACCGTACGATCCAGCATTTGCACTACTGGGAATTTACCCCAGAGATACAAATGTAGGGATCCGAAGGGGTACGTGCACCTGGATGTTTAAAGCAGCAATGTCCACAATAGCCCAACTGTGGAAAGAGTCAAGATGTCCATTGACAGATGAATGGCTAAAGAAGATGTGGTATATATATATATATATACACACACACACAAAGGAATATTATGCAGCCATCAAAAGGAATGAGATCTTGCCATTTGCAATGACGTGGATGGAACTGGAGGGTGCTACCCTGAGTGAAATAAGTCAATTCGAGAAAGACATGTATCATATGACCTCACTGATATGAGGAATTTGTAATCTTAGGAAACAAACTGAGTTTTGCTGGAGTGGTGGGTGGTGGGAGGGATGGGGTGGCTGAGTGATAGACATTGGGGAGGGTATGTGCTCTAGTGAGCGCTGTGAATTGTGCTAGACTGTTGAGTCACAGATCTGTACCTCTGAAAAAAATAATGCAATATATGTTAAGAAAAAAAAAAGAAGATAGCCGGAGGGGAAGAATGAAGTGGGGTAAATCGGATGGGGAGACGAACCATGAGAGACGATGGACTCTGATAAACCAACTGAGGGTTCTAGAGGGGAGGGGGCTGGGGGAATGGGTTAGCCTGGTGATTGGTATTAAAGAGGGCACGTTCTGCGTGGAGCACTGGGTGTTATGCACAAACAATGAATCATGGAACACTACATCACAAACTAATGATGTAATGTATGGTGATTAACATAACAATAAAAAATTTAAAGAGAAAAAAATAGCTCACAATATTGAAGGCATTTCTACGTGGCAGGTACTGTGCTACAAACATCTTGGTTCCATTATCTCAGTTAATCTTTACAGAGCCAACTAAGTAGGTGCTTTTATTATTGTTTCCATTTTTCAGATGAGAAATTGGAGGCTTTGACACACCAGGCATTTTATCAAAGGTCTGACATGAGGAAGTGGCCAAATAATAATTTTCATCATAGGATCTATATCTGGAACCGAGGTTCATATACAAGAAACTTTGTTTCTTCTATGCACACTTATTATAACATAATATAGTATATGACACTATCTATTATTAATATGTATACATATGTATGTATGTGCATATGTGCCTGTGGATATATTTCTCTCAAGGTTCTAGGATGCACGCTTAGGATTCATTACAGGAAATACTCTAAATGTGCTTCCTCAATGCTTCCTGAGGTTCATTGATTCACACATTAATTCGGCAAATGTGTATGGAGGCTGCACTAGAGACAAGGCATGTGCCGAACATGGCAAGGTCACAGACACCAGAGATAAAGGTCCTCCTTGAGAGCACTTATATTCCAGCAGCACTTGTGTTCATCTTCCTTCATTTGGCACTGCACCTGGCCCTCAAAGTCATGTCTACGACCACAGTCATGTGCCCTCTTTCCATTTCAAACCCCATGTTATGCAGCCCGTGCCATCCATACTCCCTGGAATGAAGATTGGCATTTCCTCACTCACTCAGGCTGTTCTCAACAACCCCAGACAGAAACTCTCATCAGGAAGCATCAGGTCAATGTGAACATAGAGCAAAAATCCTCTTCATTGTAAGACTGAGGTACCTGTCAGGAAGCACAGCGTGGGGGCTGAGGCCGAGTCTGGGACTGGGGCTGAGGTTGCCCATGTGGAAAGGATAAAAGTCCAGAACTGAAGAGAGGTTCTAGGGTCTGTCTGGCTCTTCTAATACTTTGTACTCATTTGTATGTGGCTTCATCTACTGTGTTCGGTGGACTGCATAAAAACAATCCCAGTGAAAGAGACAGGGTGTCTCAGTGCTGCTTATTTATTGTTCACCTCTAACTGCCTCTGAGCAGGTGTTATAAGAGATCAGCTATCATCTCTAGTAAAATTCTGTTTTCCTAATTTGCCAGGCTTGCCTACTGTTCAACAGAGATTCGTAAATTCAGAAATCCCCTTTATTTTTCAAATAAATCTGATTGTTCAGCTCACTCTCTTATGATTAATTCAATAAGACAGCTTATTCTGAGTACAGCCGAAATCTCTTTTCATGGGTGATATTTGTCATGATGTAGCCTAAACAGAGGAAGGGCTCCAGGTGACTTGATGTATTTGGGAGAATAAAACTATACAGCCTACAAATTTCTAAAGCATTATCCTCATTGCACATTTTGATCTTTAAATTGAGTCTGGCTAAGGGGTTCTAGCACTCTCCATGTACTTGCTCTGTGATACTTTCTGTTAAAGCAAGTTCACAAAACAGAGAAGATATGTGATTTTTTGTACCCTTTTCTGCTCCACCAGCAAGAAGGATCCTGGAACAGACTGTCTAGAAAGGAACTCTTCCAGATGTGTCCACTGTGACCCTTTAGCCATGGCTTCTTGAGTGAGCAGTCCTTCTGTCCTGACTGTGCTGGGTGGCAGGTCTGGGAAAACCGTATTTGCTCACAAATGCCAGAGTATATTCTTGTAAAGTTAACAAACACTAAGGGAATTCAAAGCCATCCAATAGTGCCTTGAAGTAGAATGGCCTATTTGTTTGGAAATATGACTGTTCCTCTTTAAGTATCAATTCTTTCTTCTATGAAATAGGTTTATTTGTAGAATTTTCATGATGATGACATGATTTCCTCAATTGGCTTAACATCTAACACATTATCTGGTAGCCAGTGGAGTTAAACGGGTATGAATTCCATTTTGTTCACTGCCAGCACCTTCAGCCTCAGCTTTTCACAATTACTGAAACTCTCTGAGCACCTTACTTCTCTCTGAGATAACCAGACAATTTCAACACATACAGTCTCCAAATAGGAATGCAAGTTAATTAAGAAATTATGTCAGACCAGACGTCTGGGACAGGGTTAGTGACATCTGCAAGGGTACATTGATAGCCAGAGACTCCCTTTCCTCTTTCCTCTGATACAGACACATACATAATAAGAAATATTTAAAGTGTTTAATACAGTGTCTACTACATAGGAGTACTCGGGAAAAAATAGCTATTATTAACATCTTATCAGAACATTACATTATATTTATTAATTTTCAAAAAAAACTTAATTCTTTTTCTTTTTTTCCTTTTTAACTTTTATTTTATTATGTTATGTTAGTCACCATACAAGACATCATTAGTTTTTGATGTAGTGATCCACGATCCATTGTTTTCGTATAACACCCAGTGCTCCATGCAGTACATGCCCTCCTTTATACCCATCACTGGGCTAACCCAGCCCCCCACGCCCCTCCCCTCTAAAACCCTCAGTTTGTTTCTCAGAGTCCATAGTCTCATGGTTCGTCTCTCCCTCCAATTCCCCCCGCTTCATTTTTCCCTTCCTTCTCCTAATGTCCTCCATGCTATTCCTTATGTTCCACAAATAAGTGAAACCATATGATAAATTATCATCACTTTCTCTTCTTGACTTATTTCATTTAGCATAATCTCTTCCAGTCCCATCCATGTTGATGTAAAAGTTGGGTATTCATCCTTTCTGATGGCTGAGCAAAATTCCATTGTATATATGGACCACATCTTCTTTATCCATTCATCTGTTGAAGGGCATCTCGGCTCTTTCCACAGTTTGGCTATTGTGGACATTGCTGCTCTGAACACTGGGGTGCATATGGCCCTTCTTTTCACTACATCCGTGTCTTTGGGGTAAATACCCAGTAGTGCAATTGCTGGGTCATAGGGTAGCTCTATTTTTAAATTCTTTTTCTTTGAGCAAAGGAAAGCAATCAAAAATCTATTGACATGTGGACTACAAATGCTAATTCTACCACTTTCAGAATATAACTGAAGATTTTTGGTAATTATTCAGCAACTTCACGTTAGAAGTTAAAAAAATAGAGGCAACAGAACTACAGTAGACAGGAATAATCACCTTATTATTGAAACAGTTAAATGTTGACTCACAGGTGGCAGGAAAGTAGATTAGGAAAGGATAGAAAGATCAATTATAAAAAATGTGAAAGCCTGGATTTTAGTTGACATTATTAAAGTGGCAAGAATTTCTCTTGTCTCTTTTAGTAAGAGTTGGAAAGCTTCACTACTGTACACCTGTTTATTGTATTAAAGAACATCAAGAACACAGAATTGGATTCATCATAATATTAGTTTCTAAAGCACTATAATCATTTATCTACACATAGATCTCTTGAAGTTATTTATTTTATTCTACTTAGGTGATGGTGCCTTACTTAATAACTCTACAAATACTTCAGAATCCCTGATTTAAATGAAGAACAAAGGCATTACAAATAAACTACAAACTCCTCTCTACTAAGTTTATCAACTAGAAAAGCACAGAAGTTACTGATAATCTCTCAACACTTGTCTAGTTTCCTGTTTTGTTACTGAAGGAACAGAACACATCCTTATTCTGTTAGAGACAGGACATTGGTGGTTTTGTGAAAAGTGAAATGAAAGGAACTAGAAAAAATCTCCCAATTCTGCAACTTGTACTTATATGGGGGCAAATATAGCCCACATATTTGACTATCTGCTTGATTTCATTCTTTTGCTCCTCCAGATGGACAGTCTACCTCTCTTTACCTTGCCCTGGGCATTATGAAGTGACCCTCATGGACTGCACAGATGGTTTTCCTTATTCTCTGACTGCTGTTTGAAAGCAGCCAATGGAAGCATCAGCAAGAGATTGGGTAGTGGGAGCAACATGAGCTCAAGTTTCCCTCCCCAACAGGTGTCTGCATCATTCCTTGAGGCCAACATGTTGTCATCTATCCCAGAGACAGAGGTTTATGCTCAGGAACCAAGAGGTGCAGATGGGAGTAGCCAGTCCCTTCTATGCCAATTAACTTGGGGAGGAATTTGTTTCTTTTCTCTCAGGTTCTGAATTCATAGGCTTGGAAATCTAATGCCCAAGAAGGAATGGTTTTGTCAGCTGATATGGTGAGGCGTCCCTGAACGTCAGCTTTCTTCAGCCAACATTCAGTGGTAATCAGAGCAAAGATGCCCATTAGTGGAATCCATAGGACTGGGGCACTGAGCAGGGGGAGAAATATGGAGCATTGAAATGGAGAGGAAACAGAAGGTTTCACAGAAACCACCCTTTCTGCCTCTTAGCATCCACCCTTGTCCTTTGACTAGGAAAGAAATCTATGCCTCAAAGCAGGGGACACACAGAGTCCTACTTGAAAGTCTATCTTCTCAGTCTCCAGATGAAGAACATGTGAGGCTGATTTTTTAGCAATCATCCATGAAAGCCAGCAGATCATGTTTGTGCCAAACAACCTTGCTGAAGGAAGTTTTGGTTGTGAGCAGTTCTGCTTGAGACGATCTCATTCCCACATCTGCAAGTGGACAAAAGAGACGGAAAGAAACCAAGGAGATTATATTACAGTGTTAATAAGAAGACTGAGTATTTGTGCCACTCTCTAAAGTACTTGGTATCGGTCCTGCAGAGGGGAAAAGACACACTCGGGCCACGAAGCTACTCTGAGCTCTCCAAGAATGAATCTTGCCTCTAACTTGGCCGATGGAGTCAGTAGGAATCAGCAGAGAAAACAAGATTTTGTTTTGTAAAAGAAACAAAGGTTGTTGGAGAAGAGGGGAGAAATAGTGGTCAAGACAGAGGCTATTACACACATTTCTAACAATCAGACTTCACATGGTGTGTCCAAGTGTTCAATAATATGCAATTGTTTTAAAATTAAGTAACATGTGGATTCTTTCAAACAAAAAATTTTAAAATAAAAATCAAAAGCCATACAGGTTTTCTATGAGACAGTAAGGATTTGGAAGTAACATAGTAAATGCTTTCCTGATCCCAATGTTTAGAAGTGACTTCTCCAAGTTGTGCCCTTTCCTCTACCCAAGACTGTGTCCCTGAACCCATTCGGGTGGAACATAAAGAACACTCAACACAAAACAGTCTGCATAGATTTCCAGGTGTGTTCAGAAATTTTCAGAATTGTGATTTTTAGATGACTCTGATGTAACAGACATGACATTTTCCACAGTACTAGTGTGTGTGATCAATTGGGACTAGATAATATAACTATGGAAACTGATCTTTTGAGATGTTCTTAGACTTTTTTCAGCATTAATTTCATAATATAATATTGCCTCTATTACTCAAAATCATTGTGCCTCACCCACCTCAGGAATGAAATAATTGAGTTGAGCCCAAATCATCAGGATATTTCAAGCATCCATCTATGCAAAATCTCCCACCCATGAGATAATGTGAGCCCCTCTCTAATAGTCAAAATATCAATCTCACTTGAACAGATAATTAATGGAGTCACCGCTGTACTTGGCCCTGTTCATTCTAACAAGATGCTTTCAAGTGTTTTTAGGAATCAGCCATTTAAACGATTTAATTAGCAAATATTTACTTAGGACAAGAGGGCTGGTTGACCTCTGGCTGGTTTGGCTTTACTGTGTGTGGCCAAAGTGTCTTTGGTGAAGCTCACCTTAGCCAAAATGAGAAGGACAGGTAGAAGAAGTGACTCCAAATATGACTTGTTGTTCCCTCTACATAAAGATGGTTTGCTCCATGCACAAGGCCACTGTCCTCTCAGGTTGTAACTCGAAGGCACTCTGGACCCATGTTGAAAACAGAGATTTATATTGACTTGAGATGACTTCTTATGACAGTGTCTTCATATTTAGCTAATTTCTCTCTAATCAACTGTAATAGTCAGGTCTCAGAGTGGCTCCTCTGTGGAGTCAGGCAGTGAGAGGAAAGGGTTCAGTTGTATCAGGATATGGGGAAGACAAATGAAGGAACATGCCCAAAACAGAGCAAAGGTAAGTTACTGACCCTCCTCCCCCACCCCTTCCTGCACATGCTGGAGCCTTGATTCAGGCTTCAGTAGAGGGTAGGGTGTTGGTTGGGCTCTTTCACAGGCAGGCAAATCTTAAATATAAATCTCTCACCACTAAAGCAGAAGCTCAGAGAGATAGATGAGGAGTTAGAGAATCTGAGGGGCTAATTTCCTTCAGATCATGTAGACTTTCCTTTCAGTAATCATGTTTACCACTGCAATTAAGTTGTACATAAAATTTGAATTTTCTTTTTTTTTAAGATTCTATTTATTTGACAGAGAGAGACACAGTGAGAGAGGGAACACAAGCAGGGGGAGTGGGAGAGGGAGAAGCAGGCTTCCCGTGGAGCAGAGAGCCCAATGCGGGGCTAAAATTTGAATTTTCAATTGACAATGGGTTTAATTCAGCTTAGCCCTCCTTAGAGAGCTTTTTCTTCTTCCCCACATATGGCAGCAGGTTTTTTCGTTTGGGGCCTGAAGATCAGTAATACAGATTTTCTTTTTCTTTTTTCTTTTTCTTTTTTTTTTTTTTTGTCAAGAAGATGACTACCTTTGTAACAAATTAGTAACATAGTGATATCTTATTGGTATAATTTTGCTTTAATACAGAAATCAGTCCCATAATTGTGGCAGTTAAACCTCCTTTTACAGATGAGAGGTCCAAGCAATCTGGCCCCCAAATCCCACATGGAGTAGCATTCAAGGAGAAGTGGGAGGCTGAGGTCTCTGGGCTCATCCAGGTTTGATGCATCAACCTGCCTGAGGATCATGTCCCCCCACAGGAGTTGAGCACCAGGCATGCCAGTACATGAGGGTGCTGAGAAGTTAGCCCTACTGTTTCCTGTTCTTCTGCTCACTGAGTCAACACTGCAAAGTAACTAGCAGTGGGCAAGACAGCAACTTAAAAACTGGAATCAGGGTGACTTCCAGTCTCAGTTTTCAACCATTTTGTAGTAAATCTCCAGAGTCCTTCATATTTGCACAATATTTTATCCCCACATTCTTCTTTGGAAATGGCCAGAATCTTTAATTGCCAGTCTCTCACAGCTCTGTTCAGTAGAAATAAATGTAAACCACTATTTGAGACACATTTTCTAACTGTTGCATTTTTTTTAAGTTAAAGAAACAAGTAAAATTATAGGACTACTTTTATTTACTGCAAGATATCCAAAATAGTATTTCAACATCAATGTAGAATGTAGAAATTATTAAGAAAGTATTTCAACTTTTTTTTTATAGTCTCCAGAATGTGATTTATGTGTTACACAAGCAGCCTATCTCAGTTTGGACTAGTGCACTAGCTACATTTCAAGTGCTCAGGAGTTACATGTGGCTAGCGGCTAGTAGCTACTGCATTGAGAAGCACAGATTCTGCTTCAAATGCTTCAGAAACGCTGCACTGGATGATCTTCAGAGAAGTCCCTCCAGACTGGACAGCTTGCCGGGTCTGCGCCAGACTGCGCGTCAGGGGTTCCTGAGCCTGCAGGATTCTGTGCAGTGGACCCGCGAGTCCGGGGTGCTGAGGCTAACCCCAGGGCAACCCCAAGGACCCAGAGCCGGTGAAAGGTGCCGGGCATGGAGCGCCCTGGGAGACAGAGACCTTTTTGCCCAGGGACCTGGTGAGAGCACAGGGCTGTGCGCTTCCCAGGCAGCACAGTAGTACATGCCCTCGTTGCTCTTCTCCAGCTTCAGCACCCACAGAGTACAGCTGATGCTCTCCCTGTCCTCCATGGTCTCGACTTTGCTTTCGAGACTGGTACCTCCACCTTCATCCAGATCATATTCAGTCTGAGGACCCTCCTGGTGGCAGTACCAGTGGATATAGTTGACACTGGTGTCAGCTTTGCATCACAGGGTGGCCGAAATTGCCCGAGTGCCAGGACCAAAGCCGGCTGCTCAGCTTGAGCCCTGTTCCACCGCCTGCAAGAGGGAGGGGGGGACAGCTGTGAGACAGGGGCGGCTGGGAGGGAGGGAGTCAGGAACTTACTGGGAAACAGATGGGTGCACAGGACTGCAAGAGGATCCAGCATGGTTCTGCTTCCCACCTGATGGAGAGAAGCCCAGGGACCTTGTGGCTGCACCTGCTGGGAGGAGACTGGCTGGGTGGTGGCAGAGGGCAGGTTCTGAGCCTCTGCTTCCTTGAGGCGCCTGCAGCTACTGGTGAGAGATAGGTAGCAGGGAGAGAAGGGCCAGAGGGCTGGGACAGGTCTGACCACAAGGTGACGGGCCATCAATGGTCAGGGATCTGAAAAAAAAAAAAACACTGAGGAATGTTGGTGAAATAAAAGAGCACCAGCAATAACAGCAATCCTTGATTAGACAAAGACTGCACTTGAAAACCTCACTAGTTGGTTTCTACTCTTTGATTAAATCCTGAAAATCACCATGTGATGTGAATACCTCCTGCTTAGAAATGGGGAAAGCCTGGTTGGTATTTTAAGTAACTTTTCCAAGGCTGCATATCTACAGGGAATTATGTGGGGGATGTGAGCCTGGTCTGGCTGGACAAGCCTCAAATGGCCACTTGGTATTGACAGAGCAGTGGGTGCGCAGGCTCCTCGGGAAGCAAGGACAAGCACAGAGTAGAGATCTCTGCTTAAAAAGGCAGCAGGACCCCTGAGCTAACATTAGAGCATTTCTCCCAGAGGTCTCCTCAGAAGATTTAAATAACCTAATGTGACATGATAGCTGTGTTGTCTTGGGCTAGCTAGTCTCCTCCTTTTCCCCATATGTCAAAGGGACATTATTAGTTTGCATGCAGAGTAAGCAGGGAATGTGAGCAAAGCACGTGGCCTGCCCAGATGCATAGAAAATGCTCAAGAAATGTTGGGGATTGTTATGTTACCTCAAAACTGGGCTAG
>NW_027397710.1:0-19369 GCF_003265705.2 Callorhinus ursinus
TGATGTGTTCCTGATCTTAAGGGAAACGCTCTCAGCTTTTCCCCATTGAGGATCATATTCGCTGTGGGTTTTTCATAGATGGATTTTATGAACTTGAGGAATGTTTCCTCTATCCCTATACTCTGAAGAGTTTTAATCAGGAAAGGGTGTGGTATTCTGTCAAATGCTTTTTCTGCATCAATTGAGAGGACCATATGGTTCTTCTCCCTCCTCTTATTAATGTGTTCTATCACATTGATTGATTTGCAAATATTGAACCATCCTTGCATCCTGGGGATAAATCCCACTTGGTCGTGGTGGATGATCCTTTTAATGTATTGTTGGATCCTATTAGCTAGGATTTTGTTGAGGATTTTGGAATCCATATTCATCAGGATATCGGTCTGAAATTCTCCTTTTTGATGGGGTCTTTGCCTGGTTTGGGGATTAAGGTAATGCTGGCCTTATAGAATGAGTTTGGAAGTTTTCCTTCTGTTTCTATATTTTGAAAGAGCTTCAGTCAAATAGGTATGATTTTTATTTGAATGTTTGGTAGAATTCCCCAGGGAATCCATCAGGCCCTGGACTCTTGTTTTTTGGGAGGTTTTTGATCACTGCTTCCATCTCATTACTGGTTATTGGCCTATAAAGGTTGTCAATTTCTTCCTGTTTCAGTCTTGGCAGGTTATAAGTTTCCAGGAAGGCCTCCATTTCATCCAGATTGCTCAGTTTATTGGCATATAGTTGTTGATAATAATTTCTAATAACTGTTTCTATTTCCTTGGTGTTAGTCGTGATCTCTCCCCTTTCATTCATAATTTTATTAATTTGGGTCCTTTCTTTTTTGGATAAGTCTGGCCAGTGGTTTATCGACCTTATTAATCCTTTCAAAGAACCAACTTCTCCTTTTGTTGATCTGATCTACTGCGTTCCTGGTTTCTATTTCATTGATCTCTGCTATAATTTTAATTATTTCTCTTCTAATGTGTGGCTTAGGCATCATTTGTTGCTTTTTCTCTGGTTCTTTAAGATGTAGAGTTGGTGAATTCGGGATTTTTCTATTTTTTTGAGTGAGGCTTGGATAGCTATGTATTTCCCCCTTAGGACCACCTTTGCAGTATCCCACAGGTTTTGGACTGATGTGTTTTCGTTCTCATTGATTTCCATGAATTGTTTAAGTTCTTCTTTGATTTCCTGGTTGATCCAGACATTCTTGGGCAGAATGGTCTTTAGCTTCCAAGTGTTTGAATTTCTGCCAAATTTTTTCTTGTGATTGAGTTCCAGTTTTAAAGCATTGTGGTCTGAGAATATGCTGGGAATAATCTCAATGTTTTGGTATTGGTTGAGACCTGATTTCTGACCCAGTATGTGGTCTATTCTGAAGAAAGTTACATGTGCACTCGAGAAGAATGAGTATTCTTTTGTTTTAGGGTGGAATGTTCTGTATGAAGTCCATCTGATCCAGTGTATCATTCAAAGCTCTTGTTTCCTTGTTGATTTTCTGCTTAGATGATCTGTCCATTGCTGAGAGTTGAGTATTGAGGTCTCCTACAATTAATGTATTGTTATCAATATGACCATTTTGGTTAACAACAGTTGGCTTATGTAGATGGCTGCTTCAATGTTGGGGGCATAGATATTTACAATCGTCAGATCTTCTTGTTGGATAGACCCTTTAAGAATGATATAGTGTCCTTCTATGTCTCAAATTACAGACTTTAGTTTAAAATTTAATTTGTCTGATATAAGAATTGCTACCCAGGCTTTTTTTGAGGTCCGCTGGCATGGAAGATGGGTCTCCATCCCTTCACTTTCAGTCTGGATGTATCTTTAGGTTCAAAATGAGTCTCTTGTAGGCAGCATATGGATGGGTCCTGTCTTTTTATCCAATCTGCAACCCTATGCTGTTTTATGGGAGCATTTAGGCCATTCACATTGAGAGTGATTATTGAAAGATATGAATTGTCATCATGTTGCCTGTGAAGACCTTGTTTTTATAGATTGTCCCTGTAAATTTCTGTTGTATATCACTCTTGGGGTCTTTCTCCTTTTATAGAACCCCCCTTAATATTTCTTGCAGTGCCAGCTTAGTGGTCACATATTCTTTCAGTTTCTGCCAGTCGTGGAAGGTCCGCATCTCTCCATGCATTCTAAATGACAGCCTTGCTGGATAAAATATTCTTGGCTGCATGTTCTTCTCATTTAGTACCCTGAATATGTCTTACCAGGCCTTTCTGGCTTGCCAGTTCTCTGTGGATAGGTCTGACATTATTCTGATGTTCCTCCCTCTGTACGTAAGGAATCTCTTCTCCCTAACTGCCCTTAAGATGGTTTCCTTGGTTCTAAGATTTGCAAGTTTTACTATTACATGCCAGGGTGTTGGCCTGTCTTCCTTGATCTTGGGAGGGGTCCTCTCTGCCTCTAGGACGCGAATGTTTGTTTGATTCCCCAGATTAGGGAAGTTCTCAGCTACTATTTGCTCAAATACATCTTCTAGTCCTCTCTCTCGCTCCACTCCCTCCAGGATTCCAATTATTCTGACATTGGAACGCTTCATGGTGTCACTTATTTCTCTGATTCTATTTTCATGGATTCTGGGTTGTTTTTCCCTGGCCTCTTCTTTTCCCTTTTTATCTATTATATTGTCTTCCAGGTCGCTTATTCGTTCTTCTGCCTCAACTACCCTAGCTGTTAGATTATCTAGATTGAATTGGATCTCAATGATAACATTTTTAAGTTCTGCCAGTTCACCTTTCATTTCTGCCCTTAGAGACTCTATGTTGCCATTAATTGATTTCTCCATTCTAGCCATTGTCTTCACAATCGCTAGTCTGAATTCCATCTCTGACATCATGGTTATATCTGCATCCATTTGTAAATCTGCAGCATAAGTCATAATCTCTGAGTCTTTTCTATTTTGGGGGCTCCTCCTCCTAGTCATTCTGTTGATGAATGTTTGAGGGAATGTATAGAGTCCAAATTATTGACCAGAACCCAAGCAAGATGCACCTGTTTTCTTGGGACCTCAGGGTTGCTGGCCTCTTGTTTTCCCAGCCTGTCTTCTGGGGGAAGGGCCTGCCATGCTGTTACTTAGGCAACCCTATTTGGGCGGAGTTTCCCTGCCCCCCTGTGACGGGGGATGGGCTCCGTGGGAATCAGTTTTTGGGGTTTCGTTCTCTGGCGGCTTTTCGCATCTCTTCTGTGAGTCAGAGCAGAAGAGACCGTTTCCAACCCTCTGCCTCAGAACAGAGAGGCCACAGTCTGTTCTTCTGTGAGCTCTCCAGGCCACACTGTCTCCGTTTCTGTCCATGCTGCTATAAACTGCAGCGGCTTGGGTTGTGCGCCCCTCCTCGGCGCTCCCAGTCCTGCCTCCAGGTCAGGCACGTCTCTGCCCTTTGTGCTTCTAAAACCGCCAGCTCCCCCCAGATCGCACACGCAATCCCGCCACTCCAGGTTTCCGCCCTGGGGGCTGCCCTAAAGTCCTTTCACCACCGCTACTGGTCTGCGAGTCTGTGTCCGGTCCCCAGCATGCGAGGTTGTCTCTCACCAGCGGTGTAGGATCCCCACGGCCAAGCACCCTCCCACTGCCATTTATCCTCTGATATCTGCCCACGGAATCACAGCTTCCCACTTTATACCTCAAAACCAACAGCCTGCGATATTCTGTTTGTAGAGATCCAGATCTTCTTACATCTCAGGCTGATTTCATGGGTGCTCAGAGTCGTCTGGTAGATATCCAGCTCAATTCCGGGGACCAGTTGAAATAGGGTCCCCGACTCCTCCCAAGCTCTTTTTTTAAAAACATTTTTATTTTTCATTTTTAGAGTCATATTCTATCCCTTCATAGTAGTTACACTTATTTTGGCATATATATATATAAGTTGTTCTCTCTTTAAAATTTTGAGATACAGTGTCTTCTAACAGATCAAAATATACCCTAAAGCTCTAGTGTATGGCTTTGTTCTAGTCTCCTGCCTGATCACATTCTCTCCCTTTTTTCTTTCTTTTTTTAAATTTTTTAATTGTTATGTTAATCACCATACATTACATCATTAGTTTTTGATGTGGTGTTCCATGATTCATTATTTGTGTATAACACCAAGTGCTCCATGCAGAAGGTGCCCTCTTTAATACCCATCACCAGGCTAACCCATCCCCCCATCCCCTCCCCTCTAGAACTCTCAGTTTGTTTTTCAGAGTCCATCCTCTCTCATGGTTCATCTCCCCCTCTGATTCCCCCCTTCATTCTTCCCCTTCTGCTATCTTCTTTTCTTTTTCTTAACATATATTGCATTATTTGTTTCAGAGGTACAGATCTCTGATGCAACAGTCTTGCACAATTCACAGCACTCGCTATAACACATACCCTCCCATCCCTTTTTTAAAAAAATGGTTTTTTTTGTTTGTTTTTAGAGTCATATTCTATCCCTTCATTGTAGTTACCCTTATTTTTGGCATATATATATAAGTTGTTAACTCTTTAAAATTTTGAGATACAGTTTCCTCTAACAGATCAAAATATACCCTAAATCTCTAGTGTATGCCTTTGTTCTAGTCTCCTGCCTGATCATATTCTCTCCCTTTTTTTTTAAACCTCTTCTTTCTTTTTTTTCAAACAACTTTTTACCATTCCTATTATAAAAATTTTTATACTTTTCATCTTTACAGTCATATTCCATCCCTTCATCGTATCAACCCTTATTTTGTACATATATAAGTCGTTCTTTCTTTCTTTAAAATCTTGGGAACCACTTTCTTCTAACAGACCAAAATACACCCAAAATCTAGTGTGTGGCACTGATCTATGTACCAGCCTGATCATATTTGATCATATTCTGTTTTTTTTTTTGTTTTGTTCTGTTTTTGTTTGATTTTATCTTTCTCTTTTTCTTTTTCTTTTTTTCCTCTTTCTTCTTTCTTTCGTTCCCTTTCTTTTCCCCTGGTTTCAGGTCTTTTCTGATTTGTTCAGAGTATATTTTCTGGGGATGTAGTTACCCTGTTAGCATTTTGTTCTCTCATTCATCTATTCTCCTCTAGACAAAATGACAAGGTGGAAAAAATCACCTCAACAAAAAGAACAAGAGGTAGTACCATCTGCCAGGGACCTACTGAATATGGACATTAGTACGATGTCAGACCTAGAGTTCAGAATGATGATTTTAAAGATACCAGCTGGGCTTGAAAAAAGTATGGAGGACATTAGAAAAACCCATTCTGGAGAAATAAAAGACCTAAAATCTAACAAAGTCCAATTCAAAAAGGCTATTAATGAAGTGCAATAACAAATGGGGGCTCTAACTGCTAGGATAAATGAGGCAGAAGAGAGAATCAGCAATATAGAAGACCAAATGATGGAAAATAAAGAGGCTGAGAAAAAGAGAGATAAACAACTACAGGATCACGAGGGCAGAATTCGAGAGATACGCGATACTATAGGATGAAACAACATTAGAATAATTGGCATCCCAGAAGAAGAAGAAAGAGAGAGAGGGGCAAAAGATATATTGGAGCAAATTATAACAGAGAACTTCCCTAACGTGGGGAAGGAAACAGGCATCAAAATCCAGGAGGCACAGAGAACCCCTCTCAAAATCAATAAAAATAGGTCAACACCACGACATCTAATAGCAAAATTTATGAGTCTCAGAGACAAAGAGAAAATCCTGAAAGCAGCTCGGGACAAGAGATCTGTAACCTATAATGGTAAAAATATTAGAATTGCAACAGACCTATCCACAGAGACCTGGCAGGCCAGAAAGGACTGGCATGATATATTCAGAGCACTAAACAAGAAAAATATGCAGCCAAGAATACTATATCCAGCTAGGCTGTCATTGAAAATAGAAGGAGAGATAAAAAGCTTCCAGGACAAACAAAAACTAAAGGAATTTGCGAACACGAAACCAGCCCTCCAAGAAATCTTGAAGGGGTCCTCTAAGAAAAGAGAGAGCCTAAAAGCAGCATAGACCAGAAAGGAGCACAGACAATAGACAATATACAGTAACACTCACCTTACAGGCAATACAATGGCACCAAATTCCTATCTTTCAATAGTTACCCTGAATGTAAATGGGCTGAATGCCCCAATCAAAAGACGCAGGCTATCAGATTGGATAAAAAAAAAACACACAAGACCCATCGATAGGCTGTCTGCAAGAGACTCATTTTAGACCCAAAGACACCCCAAGATTTAAAGTGAGGTGGTGTAAAACCATTTACCATGCTAATGGACACCAAAAGAAAGCTGGGGTGGCAATCCTTATATCAGACAAATTAGATTAAACCAAAGGGTGTAATAACAGACAAGGAAGGACACTATATCCTACTTAAAGGGTCTATCCAACAAGAATATCTAACAATTGTAAATATTTATGCCCCTAACATGAGAGCAGCCAATTATATAAGGCAATTAATAACAAAAGCAAAAAAACACATTGACAATATAATAATAGTGGAGGACTTTAACACCCCCCTGGCTGAAATGGACCGATCATCTAAGCAAAAGTTCAAAAGGAAATAAAGACTTTAAATGAAACACTGGACCAAATGGACTTCACGGATATATTCAGAACATTCCATCCCTAAGCAATGGAATACACATTCTTCTCTAGTGCCCATGGAACATTCTCCAGAATAGATCACATCCTAGGACAGAAATGAGGTCTCAACCAGTACCAGAAGATTGGAGTTATTCCCTGCATATTTTCAGACCACAATGCTTTGAAACTAGAACTCAATCACAAGAGGAAAGTCGGAAAGAACTCAAATACATGGAGGCTAAAGAGCATCCTACTAAAGAATGAATGGGTCAACCAGGAAATTAAAGTAGAATTTAAAAAAATTCATGGAAACAAATGAAAATGAAAACACAACTATTCGAAATCTTTGGCATACAGCAAAGACGTCCTAAGAGGAAAGTATACAGCAATACAAGCCTTTTTGAAGAAACAGGAAAGGTCTCAAATACACAGCCCAACCCTACTCCTAAAGGAGCTAGAGAAAAAACAGCAAATAAAGTCTAACCCCAGTAGGAGAAGAGAAATAACAAAGATCAGAGCAGAAATCAATGAAATAGAAACCAAAAGAACAGTAGAACACATCAACGAAACTAGGAGTTGGTTCTTTGAAAGAATTAACAAGATTGATAAGACCCTGGCCAGACTGATCAAAAAGAAAAGAGAAATGACCGAAACCAACAAAATCATGAATGAAAGAGGAGAGATCACAACCAACACCAAAGAAATACAAACAATTTTAAGAACCTATTATGAGCAACTCTATGCCAGCAAATTAGATAACCTGGAAGAAATGGATGCATTCCTAGAGATATATCAACTACCAAAACTGAAACGGGAAGAAATAGAAAACCTGAACAGAACCATAACCACAGAGGAAATTGAAGCAGTCATCAAAAATCTCCCAAGAAAAATAGTCCAGGGGGCGCCTGGGTGGCTCAGTTGGTTAAGCGACTGCCTTCGGCTTAGGTCATGATCCTGGAGGCCCGGGATCGAGTCCCACATCGGGCTCCCCGCTCAGCGGGGAGTCTGCTTCTCCCTCTGACCCTCTTCCCTCTCGTGCTCTCTATCTCTCATTCTCTCTCTCTCAAATAAATAAATAAAATCTTTAAAAAAAATAGTCCAGGGCCAGATGGCTTCCCAGGGGAATTCTACCAAACATTTCAAGAATTAATACCTATTCTTCTGAAACTGTTCCAAAAAATAGAAATGGAAGGAAAACTTCCAAACTCATTTTATGAGGCCACCATTACCTTGATCCCCAAACCAGACAAAGACCCCATCAAAAACGAGAATTACAGACCAATATCCTTGATGAACATGGATGCAAAAATTCTCACCAAAATACTAGCTAATAGGATCCAACATTACACTAAAAGGATCATTCACCATGACCAATTGGGATTTATCCCTGGCCTGCAAGAATGGTTCAACATCTGCAAATCAATCAATGTGATACAATAGATTAACAAAAGAAAGAACAAAAGTATCATAGGATCCTCTCAATAGATGCAG
Source organism: Callorhinus ursinus (assembly GCF_003265705.2). NCBI lineage: Eukaryota > Metazoa > Chordata > Mammalia > Carnivora > Otariidae > Callorhinus > Callorhinus ursinus. The sequence continues at coordinate 8,010 of NW_027397710.1, forward strand.
AAAAAAGCATTTGACAAAGTACAGCATCCTTTCTTGATCAAAACTCTTCAGAGTATAGGGATAGAGGGTACAGACCTCAATATCATAAAGCCATCTATGAAAAACCCACAACAAATATCATTCCCAATGGGGAAAAACTGAGACCTTTCCCCATGAGGTCAGGAACATGGCAGGGATGTCCACTATCACCACTGCTATTCAACATAGTATTAGAAGTCCTAGCTGCAGCAATCAGACAACAAAAAGAAATCAAAGGCATCCAAATCGGCAAAGAGGAAGTCAAACTCACACTCTTTGCAGATGATATGATACTTTATGTGGAAAACCCAAAAGACTCTACCCCAAAACTGCTAGAACTCATACAGGAATTCAGTCAAGTGTCAGGATATAAAACCAATGCATAGAAATCAGTGGCATTCTTATACAGCAACAACAAGACAGAAGAGAGAGAAATTAAAGAGCCGATCCCATTTACAATTGCACCCAAAACCATAAGATAACTAAGAATAAATCTAACCAAAGAGGCAAAAAATCTGTACTCAGAAAACTATAAAATACTCATGAAAAAAATTGAGGAAGACACAAAGAAATGGAAAAACGTTCCATGCTCACGGATCGGAAGAACAAACATTGTGAAGATGTCAATGCTACCTAGAGCAATCTGCACATTCAATGCAATCCCCATCAAAATACCATCCACTTTTTTCAAAGAAATGGAACAAATAATTCTAAAATTTGTATGGAACCAGAAACGACCCCGAATAGCCAGAGGAATATTGAAAAAGAAAAGCAAAGCTTATGGCATCACAATTCCGGACATCCAGCTCTATTACAAAGCTGTCATCATCAAGACAGTAAGGTACTGGCACAAAAACAGACACATAGATCAATGGAACAGAATAGAGAGCCCAGAAATGGACCCTCAACTCTATGGTCAACTAATCTTTGACAAAGCAGGAAAGAATGTCCAATGGAAAACAGACGGGCTCTTCAACAAATGGTGTTGGGAAAATCGGACAGCCACATGCAGAAGAATGAAACCGGACCATTTCCTTACACCACACACAAAAATAGACTCCAAATGGTTGAAAGACCTCAATGTTGGACAGGAGTCCATCAAAATCCTAAAGGAGAGCACAGGCAGCGACCTGTTCGGCCTCAGCTGCGGCAACTTCTTCCGGGAAACATCGCCAAAGACAGGGGAGGCTAGGGCAAAAATGAACTATTGGGATTTCATCAAGAGAAAAAGCTTTTGCACAGTAAAAGAAACAGTCAACAAAACGAAAAGACAACCGACAGAATGGGAGAAGATATTTGCAAATGACATATCAGATAAAGGGTTAGTATCCGAAATCTGTAAAGAACTTATCAAACTCAACACCCAAAGGACAAATAATCCAATCAAGAAATGGGCAGAAGACATGAACAGACATTTTTCCAAAGAAGACATTCAAATGCCCAACAGACACACGAAAAAGTGTTCAACATTGCTTGGCATCAGGGAAATCCAAATCAAAACCTCCATGAGATATCACCTCACACCAGTCAGAATGGCTAAAATTAACAAGTCAGGAAACGACAGTTGTTGGTGGGGATGCAGAGAGGGGGAACCCTCCTACACTGTTGTTGGGAATGCAAGCTGGTGTAACCACTCTGGAAAACAGTATGCAGGTTCCACAAAAAGTTGAAAATAGAGCTACCGTACGATCCAGCATTTGCACTACTGGGAATTTACCCCAGAGATACAAATGTAGGGATCCGAAGGGGTACGTGCACCTGGATGTTTAAAGCAGCAATGTCCACAATAGCCCAACTGTGGAAAGAGTCAAGATGTCCATTGACAGATGAATGGCTAAAGAAGATGTGGTATATATATATATATATACACACACACACAAAGGAATATTATGCAGCCATCAAAAGGAATGAGATCTTGCCATTTGCAATGACGTGGATGGAACTGGAGGGTGCTACCCTGAGTGAAATAAGTCAATTCGAGAAAGACATGTATCATATGACCTCACTGATATGAGGAATTTGTAATCTTAGGAAACAAACTGAGTTTTGCTGGAGTGGTGGGTGGTGGGAGGGATGGGGTGGCTGAGTGATAGACATTGGGGAGGGTATGTGCTCTAGTGAGCGCTGTGAATTGTGCTAGACTGTTGAGTCACAGATCTGTACCTCTGAAAAAAATAATGCAATATATGTTAAGAAAAAAAAAGAAGAAGATAGCCGGAGGGGAAGAATGAAGTGGGGTAAATCGGATGGGGAGATGAACCATGAGAGACGATGGACTCTGATAAACCAACTGAGGGTTCTAGAGGGGAGGGGGCTGGGGGAATGGGTTAGCCTGGTGATTGGTATTAAAGAGGGCACGTTCTGCGTGGAGCACTGGGTGTTATGCACAAACAATGAATCATGGAACACTACATCACAAACTAATGATGTAATGTATGGTGATTAACATAACAATAAAAAATTTAAAGAGAAAAAAATAGCTCACAATATTGAAGGCATTTCTACGTGGCAGGTACTGTGCTACAAACATCTTGGTTCCATTATCTCAGTTAATCTTTACAGAGCCAAGTAAGTAGGTGCTTTTATTATTGTTTCCATTTTTCAGATGAGAAATTGGAGGCTTTGACACACCAGGCATTTTATCAAAGTTCTGACATGAGGAAGTGGCCAAATAATAATTTTCACCATAGGATCTATATCTGGAACCGAGGTTCATATACAAGAAACTTTGTTTCTTCTATGCACACTTATTATAACATAATATAGTATGTGACACTATCTATTATTAATATGTATACATATGTATGTATGTGCATATGTGCCTGTGGATATATTTCTCTCAAGGTTCTAGGATGCACGCTTAGGATTCATTACAGGAAATACTCTAAATGTGCTTCCTCAATGCTTCCTGAGGTTCATTGATTCACACATTAATTCGGCAAATGTGTATGGAGGCTGCACTAGAGACAAGGCATGTGCCGAACATGGCAAGGTCACAGACACCAGAGATAAAGGTCCTCCTTGAGAGCACTTATATTCCAGCAGCACTTGTGTTCATCTTCCTTCATTTGGCACTGCACCTGGCCCTCAAAGTCATGTCTACGACCACAGTCATGTGCCCTCTTTCCATTTCAAACCCCATGTTATGCAGCCCGTGCCATCCATACTCCCTGGAATGAAGATTGGCATTTCCTCACTCACTCAGGCTGTTCTCAACAACCCCAGACAGAAACTCTCATCAGGAAGCATCAGGTCAATGTGAACATAGAGCAAAAATCCTCTTCATTGTAAGACTGAGGTACCTGTCAGGAAGCACAGCGTGGGGGCTGAGGCCGAGTCTGGGACTGGGGCTGAGGTTGCCCATGTGGAAAGGATAAAAGTCCAGAACTGAAGAGAGGTTCTAGGGTCTGTCTGGCTCTTCTAATACTTTGTACTCATTTGTATGTGGCTTCATCTACTGTGTTCGGTGGACTGCATAAAAACAATCCCAGTGAAAGAGACAGGGTGTCTCAGTGCTGCTTATTTATTGTTCACATCTAACTGCCTCTGAGCAGGTGTTATAAGAGATCAGCTATCATCTCTAGTAAAATTCTGTTTTCCTAATTTGCCAGGCTTGCCTACTGTTCAACAGAGATTCGTAAATTCAGAAATCCCCTTTATTTTTCAAATAAATCTGATTGTTCAGCTCACTCTCTTATGATTAATTCAATAAGACAGCTTATTCTGAGTACAGCCGAAATCTCTTTTCATGGGTGATATTTGTCATGATGTAGCCTAAACAGAGGAAGGGCTCCAGGTGACTTGATGTATTTGGGAGAATAAAACTATACAGCCTACAAATTTCTAAAGCATTATCCTCATTGCACATTTTGATCTTTAAATTGAGTCTGGCTAAGGGGTTCTAGCACTCTCCATGTACTTGCTCTGTGATACTTTCTGTTAAAGCAAGTTCACAAAACAGAGAAGATATGTGATTTTTTGTAGCCTTTTCTGCTCCACCAGCAAGAAGGATCCTGGAACAGACTGTCTAGAAAGGAACTCTTCCAGATGTGTCCACTGTGACCCTTTAGCCATGGCTTCTTGAGTGAGCAGTCCTTCTGTCCTGACTGTGCTGGGTGGCAGGTCTGGGAAAACCGTATTTGCTCACAAATGCCAGAGTATATTCTTGTAAAGTTAACAAACACTAAGGGAATTCAAAGCCATCCAATAGTGCATTGAAGTAGAATGGCCTATTTGTTTGGAAATATGACTGTTCCTCTTTAAGTATCAATTCTTTCTTCTATGAAATAGGTTTATTTGTAGAATTTTCATGATGATGACATGATTTCCTCAATTGGCTTAACATCTAACACATTATCTGGTAGCCAGTGGAGTTAAACGGGTATGAATTCCATTTTGTTCACTGCCAGCACCTTCAGCCTCAGCTTTTCACAATTACTGAAAATCTCTGAGCACCTTACTTCTCTCTGAGATAACCAGACAATTTCAACACATACAGTCTCCAAATAGGAATGCAAGTTAATTAAGAAATTATGTCAGACCAGACGTCTGGGGCAGGGTTAGTGACATCTGCAAGGGTACATTGATAGCCAGAGACTCCCTTTCCTCTTTCCTCTGATACAGACACATACATAATAAGAAATATTTAAAGTGCTTAATACAGTGTCTACTACATAGGAGTACTCGGGAAAAAATAGCTATTATTAACATCTTATCAGAACATTACATTATATTTATTAATTTTCAAAAAAAACTTAATTCTTTTTCTTTTTTTCCTTTTTAACTTTTATTTTATTATGTTATGTTAGTCACCATACAAGACATCATTAGTTTTTGATGTAGTGATCCACGATCCATTGTTTTCGTATAACACCCAGTGCTCCATGCAGTACATGCCCTCCTTTATACCCATCACTGGGCTAACCCAGCCCCCCACGCCCCTCCCCTCTAAAACCCTCAGTTTGTTTCTCAGAGTCCATAGTCTCATGGTTCGTCTCTCCCTCCAATTCCCCCTGCTTCATTTTTCCCTTCCTTCTCCTAATGTCCTCCATGCTATTCCTTATGTTCCACAAATAAGTGAAACCATATGATAAATTATCATCACTTTCTCTTCTTGACTTATTTCATTTAGCATAATCTCTTCCAGTCCCATCCATGTTGATGTAAAAGTTGGGTATTCATCCTTTCTGATGGCTGAGCAATATTCCATTGTATATATGGACCACATCTTCTTTATCCATTCATCTGTTGAAGGGCATCTCGGCTCTTTCCACAGTTTGGCTATTGTGGACATTGCTGCTCTGAACACTGGGGTGCATATGGCCCTTCTTTTCACTACATCCGTGTCTTTGGGGTAAATACCCAGTAGTGCAATTGCTGGGTCATAGGGTAGCTCTATTTTTAAATTCTTTTTCTTTGAGCAAAGGAAAGCAATCAAAAATCTATTGACATGTGGACTACAAATGCTAATTCTACCACTTTCAGAATATAACTGAAGATTTTTGGTAATTATTCAGCAACTTCACGTTAGAAGTTAAAAAAATAAAGGCAACAGAACTACAGTAGACAGGAATAATCACCTTATTATTGAAACAGTTAAATGTTGACTCACAGGTGGCAGGAAAGTAGATTAGGAAAGGATAGAAAGATCAATTATAAAAAATGTGAAAGCCTGGATTTTAGTTGACATTATTAAAGTGGCAAGAATTTCTCTTGTCTCTTTTAGTAAGAGTTGGAAAGCTTCACTACTGTACACATGTTTATTGTATTAAAGAACATCAAGAACACAGAATTGGATTCATCATAATATTAGTTTCTAAAGCACTATAATCATTTATCTACACATAGATCTCTTGAAGTTATTTATTTTATTCTACTTAGGTGATGGTGCCTTACTTAATAACTCTACAAATACTTCAGAATCCCTGATTTAAATGAAGAACAAAGGCATTACAAATAAACTACAAACTCCTCTCTACTAAGTTTATCAACTAGAAAAGCACAGAAGTTACTGATAATCTCTCAACACTTGTCTAGTTTCCTGTTTTGTTACTGAAGGAACAGAACACATCCTTATTCTGTTAGAGACAGGACATTGGTGGTTTTGTGAAAAGTGAAATGAAAGGAACTAGAAAAAATCTCCCAATTCTGCAACTTGTACTTATATGGGGGCAAATATAGCCCACATATTTGACTATCTGCTTGATTTCATTCTTTTGCTCCTCCAGATGGACAGTCTACCTCTCTTTACCTTGCCCTGGGCATTATGAAGTGACCCTCATGGACTGCACAGATGGTTTTCCTTATTCTCTGACTGCTGTTTGAAAGCAGCCAATGGAAGCATCAGCAAGAGATTGGGTAGTGGGAGCAACATGAGCTCAAGTTTCCCTCCCCAACAGGTGTCTGCATCATTCCTTGAGGCCAACATGTTGTCATCTATCCCAGAGACAGAGGTTTATGCTCAGGAACCAAGAGGTGCAGATGGGAGTAGCCAGTCCCTTCTATGCCAATTAACTTGGGGAGGAATTTGTTTCTTTTCTCTCAGGTTCTGAATTCATAGGCTTGGAAATCTAATGCCCAAGAAGGAATGGTTTTGTCAGCTGATATGGTGAGGCGTCCCTGAACGTCAGCTTTCTTCAGCCAACATTCAGTGGTAATCAGAGCAAAGATGCCCATTAGTGGAATCCATAGGACTGGGGCACTGAGCAGGGGGAGAAATATGGAGCATTGAAATGGAGAGGAAACAGAAGGTTTCACAGAAACCACCCTTTCTGCCTCTTAGCATCCACCCTTGTCCTTTGACTAGGAAAGAAATCTATGCCTCAAAGCAGGGGACACACAGAGTCCTACTTGAAAATCTATCTTCTCAGTCTCCAGATGAAGAACATGTGAGGCTGATTTTTTAGCAATCATCCATGAAAGCCAGCAGATCATGTTTGTGCCAAACAACCTTGCTGAAGGAAGTTTTGGTTGTGAGCAGTTCTGCTTGAGACGATCTCATTCCCACATCTGCAAGTGGACAAAAGAGACGGAAAGAAACCAAGGAGATTATATTACAGTGTTAATAAGAAGACTGAGTATTTGTGCCACTCTCTAAAGTACTTGGTATCGGTCCTGCAGAGGGGAAAAGACACACTCGGGCCACGAAGCTACTCTGAGCTCTCCAAGAATGAATCTTGCCTCTAACTTGGCCGATGGAGTCAGTAGGAATCAGCAGAGAAAACAAGATTTTGTTTTGTAAAAGAAACAAAGGTTGTTGGAGAAGAGGGGAGAAATAGTGGTCAAGACAGAGGCTATTACACACATTTCTAACAATCAGACTTCACATGGTGTGTCCAAGTGTTCAATAATATGCAATTGTTTTAAAATTAAGTAACGTGGATTCTTTCAAACAAAAAATTTTAAAATAAAAATCAAAAGCCATACAGGTTTTCTATGAGACAGTAAGGATTTGGAAGTAACATAGTAAATGCTTTCCTGATCCCAATGTTTAGAAGTGACTTCTCCAAGTTGTGCCCTTTCCTCTACCCAAGACTGTGTCCCTGAACCCATTCGGGTGGAACATAAAGAACACTCAACACAAAACAGTCTGCATAGATTTCCAGGTGTGTTCAGAAATTTTCAGAATTGTGATTTTTAGATGACTCTGATGTAACAGACATGACATTTTCCACAGTACTAGTGTGTGTGATCAATTGGGACTAGATAATATAACTATGGAAACTGATCTTTTGAGATGTTCTTAGACTTTTTTCAGCATTAATTTCATAATATAATATTGCCTCTATTACTCAAAATCATTGTGTCTCACCCACCTCAGGAATGAAATAATTGAGTTGAGCCCAAATCATCAGGATATTTCAAGCATCCATCTATGCAAAATCTCCCACCCATGAGATAATGTGAGCCCCTCTCTAATAGTCAAAATATCAATCTCACTTGAACAGATAATTAATGGAGTCACCGCTGTACTTGGCCCTGTTCATTCTAACAAGATGCTTTCAAGTGTTTTTAGGAATCAGCCATTTAAACGATTTAATTAGCAAATATTTACTTAGGACAAGAGGGCTGGTTGACCTCTGGGTGGTTTGGCTTTACTGTGTGTGGCCAAAGTGTCTTTGGTGAAGCTCACCTTAGCCAAAATGAGAAGGACAGGTAGAAGAAGTGACTCCAAATATGACTTGTTGTTCCCTCTACATAAAGATGGTTTGCTCCATGCACAAGGCCACTGTCCTCTCAGGTGCACTCGAAGGCACTTTGGACCCATGTTGAAAACAGAGATTTATATTGACTTGAGATGACTTCTTATGACAGTGTCTTCATATTTAGCTAATTTCTCTCTAACCAACTGTAATAGGTCTCAGAGTGGCTCCTCTGTGGAGTCAGGCAGTGAGAGGAAAGGGTTCAGTTGTATCAGGATATGGGGAAGACAAATGAAGGAACATGCCCAAAACAGAGCAAAGGTAAGTTACTGACCCTCCTCCCCCACCCCTTCCTGCACATGCTGGAGCCTTGATTCAGGCTTCAGTAGAGGGGAGGGTGTTGGTTGGGCTCTTTCACAGGCAGGCAAATCTTAAATATAAATCTCTCACCACTAAAGCAGAAGCTCAGAGAGATAGATGAGGAGTTAGAGAATCTGAGGGGCTAATTTCCTTCAGATCATGTAGATTTTCCTTTCAGTAATCATGTTTACCACTGCAATTAAGTTGTACATAAAATTTGAATTTTCTTTTTTTTTAAGATTTTATTTATGTGACAGAGAGAGACACAGTGAGAGAGGGAACACAAGCAGGGGGAGTGGGAGAGGGAGAAGCAGGCTTCCCGTGGAGCAGAGAGCCCAATGCGGGGCTAAAATTTGAATTTTCAATTGACAATGGGTTTAATTCAGCTTAGCCCTCCTTAGAGAGCTTTTTCTTCTTCCCCACATATGGCAGCAGGTTTTTTCGTTTGGGGCCTGAAGATCAGTAATACAGATTTTCTTTTTCTTTTTTCTTTTTCTTTTTTTTTTTTTTGTCAAGAAGATGACTACCTTTGTAACAAATTAGTAACATAGTGATATCTTATTGGTATAATTTTGCTTTAATACAGAAATCAGTCCCATAATTGTGGCAGTTAAACCTCCTTTTACAGATGAGAGGTCCAAGCAATCTGGCCCCCAAATCCCACATGGAGTAGCATTCAAGGAGAAGTGGGAGGCTGAGGTCTCTGGGCTCATCCAGGTTTGATGCATCAACCTGCCTGAGGATCATGTCCCCCCACAGGAGTTGAGCACCAGGCATGCCAGTACATGAGGGTGCTGAGAAGTTAGCCCTACTGTTTCCTGTTCTTCTGCTCACTGAGTCAACACTGCAAAGTAACTAGCAGTGGGCAAGACAGCAACTTAAAAACTGGAATCAGGGTGACTTCCAGTCTCAGTTTTCAACCATTTTGTAGTAAATCTCCAGAGTCCTTCATATTTGCACAATATTTTATCCCCACATTCTTCTTTGGAAATGGCCAGAATCTTTAATTGCCAGTCTCTCACAGCTCTGTTCAGTAGAAATAAATGTAAACCACTATTTGAGACACATTTTCTAACTGTTGCATTTTTTTAAGTTAAAGAAACAAGTAAAATTATAGGACTATTTTTATTTACTGCAAGATATCCAAAATAGTATTTCAACATCAATGTAGAATGTAGAAATTATTAAGAAAGTATTTCAACTTTTTTTTTATAGTCTCCAGAATGTGATTTATGTGTTACACAAGCAGCCTATCTCAGTTTGGACTAGTGCACTAGCTACATTTCAAGTGCTCAGGAGTTACATGTGGCTAGCGGCTAGTAGCTACTGCATTGAGAAGCACAGATTCTGCTTCAAATGCTTCAGAAACGCTGCACTGGATGATCTTCAGAGAAGTCCCTCCAGACTGGACAGCTTGCCGGGTCTGCGCCAGACTGCGCGTCAGGGGTTCCTGAGCCTGCAGGATTCTGTGCAGTGGACCCGCGAGTCCGGGGTGCTGAGGCTAACCCCAGGGCAACCCCAAGGACCCAGAGCCGGTGAAAGGTGCCGGGCATGGAGCGCCCTGGGAGACAGAGACCTTTTTGCCCAGGGACCTGGTGAGAGCACAGGGCTGTGCGCTTCCCAGGCAGCACAGTAGTACATGCCCTCGTTGCTCTTCTCCAGCTTCAGCACCCACAGAGTACAGCTGATGCTCTCCCTGTCCTCCATGGTCTCGACTTTGCTTTCGAGACTGGTACCTCCACCTTCATCCAGATCATATTCAGTCTGAGGACCCTCCTGGTGGCAGTACCAGTGGATATAGTTGACACTGGTGTCAGCTTTGCATCACAGGGTGGCCGAAATTGCCCGAGTGCCAGGACCAAAGCCGGCTGCTCAGCTTGAGCCCTGTTCCACCGCCTGCAAGAGGGAGGGGGGGACAGCTGTGAGACAGGGGCGGCTGGGAGGGAGGGAGTCAGGAACTTACTGGGAAACAGATGGGTGCACAGGACTGCAAGAGGATCCAGCATGGTTCTGCTTCCCACCTGATGGAGAGAAGCCCAGGGACCTTGTGGCTGCACCTGCTGGGAGGAGACTGGCTGGGTGGTGGCAGAGGGCAGGTTCTGAGCCTCTGCTTCCTTGAGGCGCCTGCAGCTACTGGTGAGAGATAGGTAGCAGGGAGAGAAGGGCCAGAGGGCTGGGACAGGTCTGACCACAAGGTGAGGGGCCATCAATGGTCAGGGATCTGAAAAAAAAAAAAAAAAACACTGAGGAATGTTGGTGAAATAAAAGAGCACCAGCAATAACAGCAATCCTTGATTAGACAAAGACTGCACTTGAAAACCTCACTAGTTGGTTTCTACTCTTTGATTAAATCCTGAAAATCACCATGTGATGTGAATACCTCCTGCTTAGAAATGGGGAAAGCCTGGTTGGTATTTTAAGTAACTTTTCCAAGGCTGCATATCTACAGGGAATTATGTGGGGGATGTGAGCCTGGTCTGGCTGGACAAGCCTCAAATGGCCACTTGGTATTGACAGAGCAGTGGGTGCGCAGGCTCCTCGGGAAGCAAGGACAAGCACAGAGTAGAGATCTCTGCTTAAAAAGGCAGCAGGACCCCTGAGCTAACATTAGAGCATTTCTCCCAGAGGTCTCCTCAGAAGATTTAAATAACCTAATGTGACATGATAGCTGTGTTGTCTTGGGCTAGCTAGTCTCCTCCTTTTCCCCATATGTCAAAGGGACATTATTAGTTTGCATGCAGAGTAAGCAGGGAATGTGAGCAAAGCACGTGGCCTGCCCAGATGCATAGAAAATGCTCAAGAAATGTTGGGGATTGTTATGTTACCTCAAAACTGGGCTAG
>NW_027397711.1:0-1984 GCF_003265705.2 Callorhinus ursinus
TCAACTCTATGGTCAACTCGTCTTCAACAAAGCAGGAAAGAATGTCCAATGGAAAAAAACAGTCTCTTCAACAAATGGTGTTGGGAAAATTGGACAGCCAACATGCAGAAGAATGAAACTGGACCATTTCCTTACACCACACTAAAAAATAGACTCCAAATGGTTGAAAGACCTAAACGTGAGACAGGAGTCCATCAAAATCCTAAAGGAGAACACAAGGAGCAACCTCTTCGACCTTAGCCGCAGCAACTTCTTCCTAGAAACATCGCCAAAGGCAAGGGAAGCAAGAGCAAAAATGAACTATTGTGATTTCATCAACATAAAAACCTTTTGCACAGCAAAAGAAACAGTCCACAAAACCAAAAGACAACCGACAGGATGGGAGAAAATATTTGCAAATGACATATCAGATAAAGGGCTAGTATCCAAAATCTATAAAGAACTTATCAAACTCAACCCACAAAGAACAAATAATCTAATCATGAAATGGGCAGAAGACACGAACAGACATTTTTCCAAAGAAGACATCCAAATGGCCAACAGGCACATGAAAAAGTGCTCCACATCGCTCGGCATCAGGGAAATCCAAATCAAAAACTCAGTAAGATACCACCTCACACCAGTCAGAATGGCTAAAATTAACATGTCAGGAAACGACAGATGTTGGCGGGGATGCAGAGAAAGGGGAACCCACCTACACTGTTTGTGGGAATGGAAGCTGGTGCAACCCCCCTGGAAAACAGTATGGAGGTTCCTAACACAGTTGAAAATAGAGCTACCATACGATATAGCAATTGCACTACTGGGTATTTACCACAAAGATCCAAATGTAGGGATCCGAAGGAGTACATTCACCCTGATGTTTATAGCAGCAATGTCCACAATAGCCAAACTGTGGAAAGAGCCAAGATGTCCCTTGAGAGATGAATGGATAATGAAGCAGTGGTATATATACACAATGGAATATTATGCAGCCATCAAAAGGAATGAGATCTTGCCAATCCAACGACGTGGATGGAATGGGATGGTGTTATGCTGAGTGAAATAAGTCAATCGGAGAAAGACATGTATCATATGACCTCAGTGACATGAGGAATTCTTAATCTCAGGAAACAAACTGAGTGTTCCTGGAGTGGTGGGGGTGTGGGAGGGATGGGGTGACTGGGTGATAGACATTGGGGAGGGTATGTGCTATGGTGAGCGCTGTGAATTGTACAAGACTGTTGAATCACAGATCTATACTTCTGAAACAAATAATGCAATATATGTTAAGCAAAAAAAAAAGAGGAATAAGATAGCAGGAGGGGGAGAATGAAGGGGAGTAAGTCGGAGGGGGAGATGAACCATGAGAGATAATGGACTCTGAAAAACAAACTGAGGGTTCTAGAGGGGAGGGGTGTGGGGGATGGGAAAAAAAGAAAAGGAAAGCCAATATCCCTCAAGAACATAGATGCCAAAATCCTCAACAAATTATAAGGAAACTGAATTCAACAATACATCGGGAGAATCACACAACACAATCAAGTGGGGTTTATTCCAAGGATGCCAGGATGTTTGCACATGTGCACATTAAACATCAGGATACACCATCTTAAAATAATAAAAGATAAAAATCATATGATTGTAACAATAGATGCAGAAAGAACACTTGACAAGATTCGATATGCATGTATGATAAAAACTATAAACCATCTGGGTATATAGGGAACATAGACCATATTTGAAAAGCTCACAGCTAAAATCATACTCAAGGGTGAAAAGCTGAAAACTTTTCCACTAAGATCAAGAACAAGACAAAGATTTCCACTCTCCTCACTTTCATTCAACATAGTATTGAAAGCCCTAGTCAAAGCATTTAGACCAAATAAAGAAAGAAAGAAAAAGAAACAAAGAGAGAGAGAGAGAGAAGAAAGAAAAGAAAGAAAGAAAGAAAGAAAGAAAGAAAGAAAGAAAGAAAGAAAGAAAGAAAGAAAGAAAGAAAGAA
>NW_027397711.1:1994-19362 GCF_003265705.2 Callorhinus ursinus
GAAAGAAAGAAAGAAAGAAAGAAAGAAAGAAAGAAAGAAAGAAAGAATGAAAGATAGAAAAGAAAGAAAAGAAAAGATGAAATCCAAATAGGAAAACTGTCACCATTTGCAAATGACATACTATATATAGAAATCCCTAAAGATTCCACCAAAAAAACTGTTAGAATAAATAAATTCAGTAAAGCTGCAAGACACAAAGTCAATATACAGAGACCTGGTGCATTTCGTTTTTTTTAAGATTTTATTTATTTATTTGACAGAGATAGAGAAACAGCACAAGCAGGGTGAGCAGCAGAAGGGGACGGAGAAGGCGACACCCCACTGAGGAGGGAGCCCAATGAGGTTCTCGATGCCAGGACCCTGGGATTGTGACCTGAGCCAAAGACAGATGCTTAAACTGACTAAGCCCCCAGGTGTCCCAACTTGTTGCATTTCTGTATAGTGATGACAAACTTCCACAAAGAGAAAATAAGAAAACAATGCCATTTACAATTGCATCAAGAAAAAAAAATCTAGGAATAAAAGTAAGAAATGAATCAACCCACAGTTCTGAGGCATGCAGAATAAATCCAGGCTTGCAGAACAGTGAAAAAGGAGTGGGAAGCTGCTTGGCTCCTGAAAGCCATTACCTTTATAGGTCTTACTACACTTTCAGACGATGACACATCATCCAACGTTCAAAGGCTCTGTTATAAAGCCAAGTATCCAATCCGGGAAGCTCTCTTAAAAAGTTTAAATATGTGTGATAAAGGCCTTATGACCACTGTTGTTTATGTCTACACCACGCGGCTGTGTGATGCGGTTAAAGCACTGAAGGCCCCAGGCTGTACCATCCCAGTGGCTTCCGTGCACACTGGCTTTCCAGCTGGACAGACTCATTTATTTATTTATTTGAGAGGGAGAATGAGAGATAGCACGAGAGGGAAGAGGGTCAGAGGGAGAAGCAGACTCCCTGCTGAGCAGGGAGCCCAATGTGGGACTCGATCCCAGGACTCCAGGATCATGACCTGAGCCGAAGGCAGTCACCCAACCAACTGAGCCACCCAGGCGCCCTGGACAGACTCATTTAAAAACACGATTGGAAGAGATCAGATTGGCTGTGGAAAATGGAGTTATGGAAATCGATGTGGTGATTAATAGGACCTTGGTGCTGACCAGCCAGCAGGAAGCCCTCTGTGATGAGATTGGTCAGTTTTGCAAGGCCTGTGGGGAGGCTCATCTCAAAACCATCTTAGCAACAGAAGAACATGGATCTCTTACTCATGTCTATAAAGCCAGTATGATCGCAATGATGGCAGGATCAGACTTTATTAAGACCTCTACTGGAAAAGAAATGGTAAATGCCACTTTCCCAGTAGCTATAGTAATGCTGCGGGCCATTAGAGATTTCTTTTGGAAAACTGGAAACAAGGTAGGCTTTAAACCAGCAGGAGGCATCCGCAGTGCCAAGGATTCCCTTGCTTGTCTCTCTCTTGTGAAGGTAGAACTGGGAGATGAATGGTTGATGCCAGAACTGTTCCGAATAGGTGCCAGTACTCTGGTTTCGGACATCGAGAGGCAGATTTACCATCACGTTTCAGGAAGATAGGTGGCCTATCATGATCTTCTGATGTCTTAAATCTGTGACCAGTTCCAGAAAAGTGCTTTACAGCAACATGTAAAATGTGTTTTTCTACGTAATCACTAAAATTGTTTAATTAAAACATGAGGGAATGAATAGAGAACTGACTTTTTTCCCGCCTTAAAACTTTCACTGAATTTAATTCAAAGAATTAAAGAAAAAATCAACGAATCCATACATGGAGTTCTTTTCAGGTGCCTCTGAGTGGTCCTAATTACTTGAAGATCTGTATTGTTAATTTTGTGAAGATTTTCTCCTAAAAATTCTGAATAAAATATTAATCATAGCTTTGACAGCATTAAATACTAAGGGGGGGGGGGACGTTAAACTGCCCAAGAAACGTGTCTTTAGTGAAAGAAAACGTAGCATCCCTGAGCTGCCGGCCATACTCTGATGAATTCAGGAGTCACTGACTTGGCACTAACTTCCTGCCATGAAAATCTGTCTTTAATTTTTGCAACAGATATGCTCTCCTATTAATTGTTTTGTTAATGAAACTCTTGTCGGTACATGATACTAGGCTATTGCATTTTTTAAATAAAAAAATCTCTGTAGTTTATTTTTTTGGAAAAATAAAATTGTATGGTGCTGGCCTAGAAACAGACACACAGGTCAATGGAATAGAATAGAAAGCTCGGAAAATGATAGTCATAGCACTTTTGGCAAAGTTTACTCCTTAGAGTCAGTACATTAAAGGTTTATTTAAACTTAGCTCTGATATTATTAACTCTGAATGGGAATTAATATTTATTAATATTAATTAATCAGCTGTTTCAACAGCTGATTCCAATAAATGCTTCTGTTTAAACATGTTTTATATAAATATATATTATAAGATAAGGATGATTTAGAATGCACATTTTTAAGAAAACTTAAAATCTCTTTAATAAACCTATCATGGAGAAGGAAATATGGATATCCATCATCACAACTGATAGCATCACAAAAGACGACAATCACACACAATCCGTATTTGATGGAAGGATATAACATGACTTGAGAAGTTCTGCCCAAATGTTTAACCTGTTGGGAGCTATAGATCCAGCTACTCATTTAAAAATCACACGTCAGAGAAGTGTCCTAACAAATAGTATGACATGTAATCAATGAAGTCCACACTGCGTATATTCTTACGGGAAAAATATTTTCTCAAAGGAAAACGCGAAGATAAAAACGGAGGAAGGAGGAAGAGGAGGGAGAAGGAGAAGCAGAAGCAGAAGCAGAAGAAAGCTGAGAAACTAACCCACACAGCTATGGTCTTAACTGACGACACAGCAGCAGAAAATATGCAGTGCGGAAAGGACTGTCCCTTTAGTGAACAGCACTGGAAAACCACACGCTACATGCAGAAGAATGGAACTGCATCACTTTCTTACACAAAAATTTAAATAGATGAATGACTTGAACATAAGACCTGAATCCATAAACCTCCGAGAAGAAAGCACAGGTAGTACGTTTCTGGACATGGTTTTGGCAAAGAGTATTTTAGATCGGACACTAAAAACAAAGGCAACAAATGCAAAAATAAACAAGTAGAACGACATGAAATTGAAATCTTCTGCACAGCAAAAAAAAAAAAATACTAATAAAAAACTTAAAAGGTGGACTACCCAATGAGAAAAAATATCTGCAAATCATATGTGTGAGAAGAGGCTAATATCCAAAATACCCAAAACACTCATACAAATCAAAACAAACAAACAAAAACCTGTATAAAAAATGGGGAGAATATGTGAACGGATACGTTCCAAAGATGGCACCCAGGTGACCAACAGACACAGAAAACGTTGTTCAACATCACAAATCATCGTCAGGGAAACATAAGTCAAACCTGTAATCCGCTATCACCTCACAACTGTTGGGACGGCAATGGTCCCAGAGACAGACACCAGGTGTGGTCAAAGGTGTGTAGACAAGGGGACCCTGTGCACTGTTGGTGGGAATGTACATTGGTACAACCACTGTGACAAACAGTATAGAGGTTCCTGAAAAAATGAACACAACTACCACATGACCCAGGAATTACTCTACTGAGTATTTATCTAGAGAACACAAAAACACTACCTCAAGGAGATAGATGCACTCCGTTGTTCACTGCAGCATTATTCACAATAACCAGACATAGAAACAGAGACCTTGGGAGCATTATGCTAAGTAACTCAGACACAGAAAGACAAATACCAGATGTTCATGGACGTTCCACATGGAAAAATATACTGAACGCATAGATACTGAGAACAGACTGGTGGTTGCCATATGAGTGAGATCATAGGAGATTTGTCTTTCCTTACTGATTTTGCTTAGCTTAATCCACTCTAGATCCATCCACATCCTTCGAAATGGTAAGATTACCAATGACATTATCTTTTTTGGAAAAGTGAAATTACTCTTCCAAATTACTCCTCAACTCATCTGTTTCTCATGTCACTTGAGTGTGGTCTGGTTTACTCCAGCCTCCAGGGCCCACCCGGCGGACCCTCCTGCACCATCCTAACAGACCATTACCACCATCCCCAGGCAGAGGCAGTGCACAATACTGAAGTTGGGGGACGGCTCTGTGGCTTGTTGCCACCACATCTGTGCTCTGGGGCACAGGGACACCCTGCTGAACTCAGGGTGCTGCTTAAGGTCCATTACCTGCACTGTCTATGACAGGGGACAGGGGGCATCCCACTGAAATTGCGGGCTGTGTCGTCCTTACATGCACTCTTCCTGGAGAACATGGGAAACCATGAAATGCCTACAACCCACCCCACAAAAGCTCAGGTGAGCAAGTGCCCTGGAGTTCACAGGTCTGGGGGATATGGCCAGTTGATGGACTTTGGGCAGAAGAGACTTTCAAGGGGAAAAGAAAACTCATCTGAGTTGGCAGCATTAGCTCACTGCCTGTGGCCTTCTAAGACCCCCACCTCCCACCCAGCCCACACCGTATCCCCGGAACCACCACCTCAGCCCACAGCACGGACTCACCCAGCCAGGAACTACTCAGGTCAACTCTTTTGGAGTGCCATTTCACCTGCCCCACCTCTGCATCCCTGGGCAGCCCCAGGTCCACCCACAGAGAGGGAGCTCCACCCCCACATGGTGATTGGTCAGGGAGGGTTGTGCCCCGAGCCCACTGGATGCTGCACCTGCCTGTACCATGCAACCCACCCTCACACCAGTGCCTCTCTGTGAGTGCAGGTGGTCCTAGAGGCACCTCCTAGCCCCAACACCTGGCTCAGTGGGGCAGGTATGGGTGGGGTCATGGGTAGGGCCCCCCAGACATCCGACCCCTTTTGCTGATCCCTCTGGCTGCAGACCACCCCCAGAGGTCTGCCCCATCTCCTCCTGCTCCAACCCTGTCTACAGAGCTGTTTCTGGGTCCCGGCAAGGTTAGCTGCTCTCAGACCCTCCAAGGCTTGGGCTTTAGGAAATGCCATGGTTTCCCACATTTCCAAGGCAATTTTAAACCCAAAAAGTAATGCTCTAAGCGGGAAGAGCTTCAATTTCTTGTCTCACCCAGGAAGTGGATAGTGCTTCTGAGACCTTCAAAGCATCCTTGTAGGATGAGCCCTTTTGAGCTAGAATATATATACATATGCCTGGTTCTGCAGGGAAATGTCCAGGATGAAGAATAGCCACCCTTCTGTGCTATTGGAATTGTGAACCAGGAACATTTATTTTTCACTTAAAAAAGAAAATATACTGTTACTGTCAATACTAAATGAACAAACCCTTTTAAACAATTTAGAGAAAAATGAAGAGTTTTATTCAAACCCACCTCAGGACAGCGGCCTGGGAGACACAATATTCACAAGAAGGGAGTGCTCCAGGGAAGGATCATTTGGGGCAGGTTTATATATTTGTTCTGTGTTGTTTTACATACAGATTTACACATCATCATGAAGAAGAACATTCCAGAAAGTTACAGACTTTTTCTTATGTTTTCAGTTTGTGCAAGTCAGTATGACTTGAATCTTATGGGAACCAGAGAGGTTCTTTTGTTTTTCTTATCTTTATGTTTGCAATGGCATTTTTTGGTTATCTTTTTCTTCTCAAAGCAGATGTACAATATGTGTTTGGGGATGAAACATGGCCCATGCTTTGAGGTTTTACCCAGCTGTTATGAGCTTGGTAAAATGTTAAAGGATATCTTCCATGGGAGCCCAGGATCAGAGCCCTGGATGGTAAAAGGTAAAAATCACCATTATCATTATAATTACACTTAAAGGGAAGAACTTGAGGCAAAACACCTTTAACATTAGTACCAAGAAATCATGTTGAAAAAGAAGACCAAACCTGGGGGCATCACACTGCCTGACTTCAAGCTACATTACAAATGTGATCATCAAGACATCATGGTACTGGCACAAATACAGACACATAGATCAGTGAAACAGAATAGAGAACCCAGAAATGGACCCTTGACTCTATGGTCAACTACTCTTTGATAAAGCGGGAAAGACCATCCAATGGAAAAAAGACAGTCTCTTCAATAAATGGTGCTGGGACAACTGGACAGCCACATGCAGAATAATGAAACTGGATCATTCTCTGACATCATACACAAAGATAAACTCAAAATGGATGAAAGACCTCAAGGTGAGACAGGAATCCATCCAAATCCTAGAGGAGAACACAAGCAGTAACTTCTTTCACAGGGGACACAGCAACTTCTTTCAAGACACATTTCTAAAGGTAAGGGAAACAAAAGCAAAAATGAACTTTTGGGAATTCATCAAGATAAAAACCTTCGGCACAGCAAAGGAAACAGTCAACAAAATGAAGAGACAACCCACGGAATGGGAGAAGATATTTGAAAATGATATTACAGATAAAGGGCTGCTATCCATGATCTATAAAGAACTTATCAAACTCACCAACCAAAAAACAAATAATCCAGTCAAGAAATGGGCAGAAGACATGAACAGACATTTCTCCAAGGAAGACATACAAATGGCCAACAGACACATGGAAAAAGGTTCAACATCACTTGCCATCAGGAAAATACAAATCAAAACCACAATGAGATACCACCTTACACCAGCTAGAATGGCAAAAACTAACAAGGCAGGAAACAAGTATTGGCGAGGCTGCAGAGAAAAAGGAACCCTCCTACACTGTTGATGGGAATGCAAACTGGTGCAGCCACTCTGGAACACAGTATGGAGGTTCCTCAAAAAGTTGAAAATAGAGCTAGCCTACGACACAGCAATTGCACTACTGGGTATTTATCCCAAAGATACAGAGGTAGTGAAAAGAAGGAGCACCTGCACCCCAATGTTCATAGCAGCAATGTCTACAATAGCCAAACTGTGGAAGGAGGTGAGATGCCCTTCAACGGAAGAATGGATAAGGAGGATGTGCTTCATGTATACAATGGCATATTCCTCAGCCATCAGAAAGGATGAATACCCACCATTTGCATTGACATAGATGAAACTGGAGGGGATTATGCTAAGTGAAAGAAGCCAAGAAGATAAAGACTATTATCATATGGTTTCACTCATATGTGGAACATAAGGAATAGTGCGGAGGACCAAGGGGAAGGGAGGAAAAAGTGAATGGGAAGATATCAGATAGGGAGAAGAAACATGAGAGACTCTGGACTCCAGGAAGGAAACGGAACGGTTACAGAGGGGTTAAAAACACTGTGACCTTGGGCAAGTTATTGAACCTCAACTACCTGCCTATCTTACTCTTAAAAAAAGAGTATTGGCTCACTTTCAGGTGAATGAAGAGCAGAGTTAATAAAGGAAAAGAGACATAAACTCACACACCAGTTCTGTCACTATACCAGGTAGTTACTGCACTGTCCCTGCTTCTGGTGGAGTGGCCGACTATAGCTCACCACTGCCTCCAGTGGCGGCAAGCGGCATGGACGTGGCTCTCTGTATTGGGCCCGACAAAGGCTCAGCACTACCTCCAGTGGCGGCAAGCTGCACTTTCATGCCTTCCTGCATTCTTCACACAGAATCCCTGTCTTTCCACTAAATGAGTCCCCTGGGAACATTGTTTCAATTGCTAAATTGAATGGACCCTTTTCAGTGTTTACCATTCTTCTTTCTGCACCACTCGATGTGGACAACAGGCTGAGAGTCTTTGTTTCAGGGATTGTCAGGCTCCTCAGGCTGGCAGGCCCAATTCCAGCCAACATGTTTCCATTGCAACTGACGCTAAACAATGGAGCTGCACATGCCGTCTCCTCTGATGTATCCGAAGTGTACTACTGAACCCTGGCAGAACTTAAGAAATGTATGGGAGTGTGATTGGGGGCAGCAACCACCATCCGCACCAGCACACGTTCATCACGAGTGTTCAGTATGGATTACTGACATAGAGAAGCCAGTCTGAAAAGGGAAAACTTGTCGAAGTCTGAAACTAAAGCACTGTAACTGCATCTAGAAAGCATAAGAATGGGGGGGTGGAGAGAGAAGGCAAATGAAACATTCTAATGGTCTTACCTACTGAGGAAGAAGGAGGAAGTAAAGCATCTGAAAACCTCTCCTCCTGTGAAGAGACACAGCAGGGGGGGAAAGCAGTTGGACTGGGGACATGGGGGTCCTCTTTCTTCCACATAATGGTTGAGAAACTTGTTTGTAAGTCTTACAGGGACAGTAGGAACCATGAGTGGAGTAGGAGAGAAGAAAATAGAACTTTTTAATTTTTTTTAATTTAGTTATTTGACAAAGAGAGACAGCGAGAGAGGGAACACAAGCAGGGGGAGTGGGAGAGGGAGAAGCAGGCTTCCTGCCTAGCAGGGAGCCCGATGTGAAGCTCGATCCCAGGACCCTGTGATCATGACCCGAGCCGAAGGCAGATGCTTAACGACTGAGCCAGCCAGGCGCCCCTAGGACTTCTTAATTAACTAGAACATTTTAAGGGAAGGATAAAGAATCAAACCAGAAAAAAAAAAAACGAAGAGGAAATAGAAGAAAAAACAACAAAGTGAAACAATCAATAACAATTAGATCTAAAGCATAAAATTTAATGAAGCAACTAAAATACTTACAATGGATGAGCTGAATTCCATTAAATAGGAAAGGAAGACTGCATGTAAAATATATTGTTTATAAAAGCAAGTCTTGGGGCACCTGGGTCGCTCAGTCGTTAAGCGTCTGTCTTCAGCTCAAGTCATGATCCCAGGGTCCTGGGATTGAGCCCCACATTGGGCTCCCTGTTCAGTGAGAAGCCTGCTTCTCCCTCTTCCATTCCCCTGCTTGTGTTCCCTCTCTTGCTGTGTCTCTGTCAAATAAAGACATAAAATCTTTTAAAAAAGTAAAAAATAAAAACAAGTCTTAGCAAGTGTAATAAAGATTAAAAATAAAAAGCAAAATATCAGCAAATGCAAATAAAAATAAAGCTGAGGTGGCAATATTAATACCAGAAAAGGTGGAATTTAACTTAACAGCACTAAAAACTAAAAATAAAATAAGCAAACTTAAGAGCACTCATCAGAATAAAGAGGGGCATTTAAATAAAAAGCCATTTAAAAAACCACCATGATAAAGAAGATGTGGTACACATACACACACACACACTGGAATATGACTCAGCCACCCAAAAGAATGAAATCTTGACATTCACAACAACATGGATAGAACTAGAGTGTATTATGCTAAGGGAAAGAAGTGAGTCAGAGAAAGACATATGCCACATGGTCTTACTCATATTTGGAATGTGAGTAAGAAAACAGATGAACATATGGATGGGGCCAGGAGGAAGAAAGAGGGAAATAAACCATAAAAGACTCTTAACCATAGAGAACAAACTGAGGGTTGATGGAGGGAGGTGGGTGGGGAAGGGCTAGATTGGTGACAGGCATGAAGGAGGGCACTTGTTGTGAGGAGCAATGGGTATTATATGTAAGTGCTTAATCACTGAATTTGACTCCAGAAACCAGTATTACACTTAAATATAAATATATATATATAAATAATAATAAAATACATTTTAAATAACCACCATAGTCATTATAAGTTTGATTAACATGGAATAGTGAAAAAATATACAAGGTCCCAAGTGAGAAAGATGTCATAAACCATATATATAGAAAATACTCATTATTAGTATTTATGACACTGGGTAAAACTCTAAAAATAAGTTTAAAAAATAGAGAGAGGATGGGTAACTTTGTGTATTGTTATACCTGTTATAACAGTACGATTTCTGATGAAATAGAACTAGAAAATTGACCAAGGATACCTAGAAAATTTAAATCAATCTCAACTTGAAAGAAAAAAATCTATCATCAATCCTAATAATGATACTAGTAATACAGCCCTTGAAACAGATAGCTTCACAGAGTTAGCTAATCATTAAAAAATAGATTATTCAAATGATTTAAATGAATTCAAGGTATAGAAAAAGATAGAAAATTACATAATTGACTCTATAAAGTCAATATTACCAACAGCGCAAACTGATAAAGATTTTTGTAGTATACAATCTCACTTATAAACATCTAGCATGTTTATAAGTTTATAAGTTAATATTTATAGAACAAAATTTTATTGAAACAAGGTGCAGGGTATCAAAAGCACGCATCATGACCCAATGAATCCAGGATATGAAAAATCTTCCAACATAAGAATTACATCAAAAAAGGAGACTGCCATAGGATATCAATAGATGCAGAAAACTTGTTGGACAGAATTCATAAGTGGCTTATCTAATAAAACCTTGAAGTACAATCACAATGAGAATACCTTCTTAAAGACGATGGAGTTATTGACATGAAAATAGAAACCAAACTTGTAAAACGCTAAGAGGTATTTCTGTTAAAATTGGTTTTCTTGCCTACAACTACTACCAATCATACTGATATTGTTGAAGGTTAACAAATGCAATAAGAAAAAAAATCAGTATGATATTTGGAGAAAATACCAAGTTATTTTTAGTCTGTTATTATTTTTCACTGGGTTTTATAACTAGGAAGCTTAAAGGTTTACAGAAATGCTAGAATTAAGTGACTTTGGCAGCTGTTTGGTTAATATATATTATCCAAAGATAAATATACAAAATTAATTGCTCTATGTTTTTCCTTAATGATACCAATGAGAAATGAAAATGAAGGGAGATACCATGAAAATTTTAAAGGAAAACATTGAAAAATTAAGGATAAGTAAAACACCTATCTAAATAATACTATAAAACTATGTGAAAGATTTGGACCAATGAAAAGATATGCTATGTTCCAAAACAGAATAGTTACTAGAACAAAATTACAAGTTCTCCAAAGTTAATATATAAATTTAATATAAAATAAAATTTTAAAATTCCAATTCAGGGGCACCTGCCTCAGTCATTAAGCATCTGCCTTCGGCTCAGATCATGATCCCAGGGTCATGGGATCGAGCCCCGCATCGGGCTCCCTGCTCCTTGGGAAGCCTGCTTCTCCCTCTCCCACTCCCACTCCCACTGCTTGTGTTCTCTCTCTCACTGTCTCTCTCCGTCCAATAAATAAATAAAATCTTTTTAAAAAATACCAATTCAGGTACTTAAAATTGGACAAAATGATACTAAAATTTATCTAGACTACTCTTCTCATAAAATTTTAGAGAATGGTGCAAAAAGGAACAGGGCAGAGGAGATCTTGACTTCACAGATCATAGGGTATACTATAAATTTATGCAGTCTACAAGAGACTCAGTTTAGATTTAAAGAGGCACATAAGCTGAAAGTGAAAAAATTAAAAAAAGACAGGTCACAAAAGTGGTCAACAGAAGAAAACAAATATGGTTACACTTACCGCAGACAAAATCGACTTTAAGTCAAAAACTGTCTCAATAGACAAAGAAGGCCCTTATAGGATGGTGAATGGGTCCATTCAACAGGAAAATTGAATAATTATAAATATATTTGCACCTAACCTCAGAGCACCTAAATATGTCAAGCAAATATGGACAGATCTGAAGGGAGAAATAGATAATAATAGTACGGGAGTTCATGACCACACTTTCAACAATGGATAAACCATCTAGACAGAAAATCAATATGGAAACACTGGACTTCAACTCTACTTTAGACCAAATGGACTGATAGACCCATGCAGGACATTCTATCCAATAGAAAAAGAATGCACATTCTTCCCAAATGCACACGGAGCATTCCCCAGGATCGATGACATTTTAGTTCACAAAACCAGGTGTAACAAATTTCAGAAGATTGAAATCATTTCAACTATCTTTCTCATGACAATGTAGTGAAACTAGAAAAAAAAAAAACAGGAAGAGAGAAAGAAAGGATTTGGACGATTATCTTACACAACACACAGAAAACAACTCAAAATGGAGGGAACTGAAGGGGAAAAAAATGAGCACCTGCCCGAGGTACCCAGGTGAGTCCATCAGGAGCACCAGCAACACAGCAGTCTCTGAAGGGAAGGTAGGAGGTCAATGTCAGACAGGCAATTGGAACAAAGAATGGCTGAAAACTTTGCAAATGTACTGAAAGTCATGAATCTAAATACTCGAGAATTTCCATGTGCTTCAAGCAGGATGCATCACAGAGACCCAGACTGCCAAGAACCAAGAGAAAAAACACTGGAAAAAGTCCAAGAGAAGCAATTCGCAATGTGCAAGGGATCCACAGTAAGATTAGATCAGTTTCCCATCCGAAGCCATGTAGTCCAGGAGTCAGCAGGATGACAAAATGTGGAAAGGAAAAAGCGGGAAACCTGTCCCTCAAAACTAAGGAGAAAGTGCTAATCCTAGATAAAATCCTGGGGCGTTTGCAAACCTGTACAGGGACACCTGTGCTCCAGGCATCGCCAACGGGCTTCTTCAAGGTTAAAAATGCAAGGACACTAGACAGTAAATCTCAGCCACGTTAAAAAATAACATCGGTAGGGGCGCCTGGGTGGCTGAGTCGGTGAAGCAGCTGCCTTCAGCTGAGGTCATGATCCCGGTGTCCTGGGATCGAGCCCCACGCTGGGCTCCCTGCTCTGTGGGGAGCTTGCTTCTCCCTCTACTCCCTGCTTGTGTTCCCTCTCTCGCTGTCTCTCCTTTTCCCTCTCTCAAAGAAAATCTTTAAAAAAAAAAATAACAACAGTAAAGAGAACTACATGGGAAATATTTAAAAAACAGCATTACTTTAAAAAAAAAGGGGGGGGCGCCTGGGTGGCTCAGTTGGTTAAGCGACTGCCTTCGGCTCAGGTCATGATCCTGGAGTCCCGGGATCGAGTCCCACATCAGGCTCCCTGCTCGGCGGGGAGTCTGCTTCTCCCTCTGACCCTCTTCCCTCTCATGTACTCTCTCTCTCTCATTCTCTCTCTCTCAAATAAATAAATAAATAAAATCTTTAAAAAAAAATAAAAAATAAAAAAAATAAAAAAACAGCATTAAAGGCTTTCTGGTTTCTGGTTCTCTCTACTTTCCTACCTAATTAAAAATATGAGTGTGCAGATTACAGTGGAGAGCACGAGTGAGCGGGAAGATGCCGAGCTCACCTCCTCCCATGGACAAGACAACACACACGGAACGCCGCCCACTCTGGAAAGGACCTGAAGACTGGAAAACAGGCCTTCTGCAGCGAGGGGCTTGAGGAGAGGGCCACATCCACAGGGCAGCGGGGGCTCAGACGAGGTCCGAAGTCAAAACCCGAGCACAAATAGCCACAATCCAAAGGGATGTCAGAGATGCAGAGATCCTCCGTGGGGAGTGAGGCGATCAAGCCCCACATCGGGTACCCCGCGTCTGAGGACCTCCCCAGGAAGACGAACCTGCATAATGTCTGGCTTTGAAAATCTTCACAGCTTATCTTGGGGAGCTTTGAAAATTAGGGGGACATCACTCTGGGAGAGCTGGAGGCTCCCCTCTTACAGTGCCGGCGTGGAGCGTCAGCCCATCCGAGACCTAACATGGGGGCAGCAGTTTGGAGAATCATTGTCTAACATAGCGTGTGTGCTGAAGGGCAAGGATCGGTAGGGGCTTTCTCTGGGAACACAATGCCCAGCCCTCAGCACTTTCCTGCCCTCCTTCTGAAGTTACCCTGGTGTTTGCAGGAGCCAATTCTCACGCTTTCCATCTGACTTGCTAGCACTCCACACCCTGCTGGTCCCCTGTGGACCCACCTCCCCAACACTCCCACCCCAGCAGGTGCCCCTACAAAGTGAATCAGGCCCCACCATTCCTGGTGGGCACTTTGGCTGGGACCAGCAGTCTTGCAAGGAGACTCCTGTCCAGGGAGGATGGGAGCCAGTGCGACACAGCAGCGCACAAACAACAGCTGGTGCTGGGCCTCTAGGCTCACTGAGCTGGGAGCAAGGGTCCTGTATCTGATCTGGCAATCCCACCCAGCAAACCCGGCACCTAAGGCCAGGCCTCCCAGTAGCCGCACTGGTACAAGCAGGCCCCCAGTTGTGGAGGCCGGTCACTGCCAACAGTTGGCCCGAGGGCAAGCCCTGTCCCTCAGCACTCCTGCAGCACTCATGACAGGGGACACAGGGTCTGGTGACCAGGGTGACAGTGCTGCCTAGCCCCACGGGACACTTTCTGTATAAGACCAGGAGACACAGCCGACCTTATGCACAGAAACAAACACCATATCAGACAAAATGAGGAGACCGAGAAAATGGGGTGTGAGGCTCAAAGCAATGAGGATCTAACTTGATTTTGCCCAGGTAGTTAATGAATTGCCCTAACATAACTTACTGAATAATCCTTTCATCAGTCATTTCAAATCTATAGTCTTATGAAATGTGGGTTTATTTCTGGACTTGCTTTTCTGTGCCATGATCTGTGGTCTCTGCTAAATTCTAAGGCTGTCCCTATTCCAACCAGAGCCTCTAAATTCTCAGAAATAGACTTGGCATTGCTTCAGAGATTTGTGTTTGCGGTCTCGTCTCTTACACTAGACTGCGGGTTCCTTGAGGGCAGGGGATCTTATTCTTGCCAGCACCTGAGCAAGTACAGTGCCAGGGAGGAAGGAAGGGCATAGAAGCATCAAGAGAAGTGGCCACGCTCCAGCACAGGGTGGTCAGATTTAGCAAATAAAGGTACTGGTTGCCCAGCCATGGTAGAATATCCCATAAACAAGTAATTTTTGTATAACTATGTCCCGTACAATATTTGGAACATATCCTAAAAAGTCACTTGTTACCTGGCTGAGATTTTAAGCAGGGGTCCTGTATTTTATCTGTGATAAAAAGTGCCCCAGTGGGCACTCACGCATCTGGTAAATTGGACCATTTCCCTGTTGTTACTCTGCACTTGCTCCTTAAAGAAACTATTCACGGGTACACGAGAGACACAAGCCCACGTAGCCTATACACTCACTCCAAATGGTTCCTCGTTTGTGCCAGGCGCCATACCAACTGAACGGTTATAATGATGAGCAAAATCCAGCCGGGCCCTCGCTTCATGCAGTTTACCGTTTAGTGGGATAGATGGCCACGAATCACATGGTCAAGCTCATTTATTGGAAAAGTATAAGGAGGTACAAGAATGCATAGCAGGGGACTGAATCTGGTGGGGTGGGTACTCAACCCCCCAAACAAGGGGTAATTGAGTCAGAGCTCATTATGTATCTAGGAGGGAGAATTCCAGGAAAGAGAACAGTATGTGCAAAGGTCCTGAGGTGGGAGGGCCCAGGTGGGAGGATCTGAGGTGAGTGAGGGAGTAAGCAAGAGGGGGCTGTAGAGGCAGGGCAGGCCGACAGTGAGTCGGGGCCAGTGCAGGTCTTAGCAAGGCGTGACTTAATGCTGCTGGGTTTCTGGAGCTGGCTATGGCCACAATACCAGATTGGGTGGTTGGAAGGGGCCAGCGTGGAGAGTACCAGGGATCTCTGGGAGGGTGAACAGTGGCCTCACAGGCAATGGAGGGGGAAAAGTAGGCTGCACTGCACTCAGTCACGGTGGAACCACGGTGGAAGGCAGGCAAGGGGAGAGGCATCAATGAGACCCTGGCACAGCAAGGGCAGACCTCTACCGTTCCTGGGGAGGGGGTGTTAACCTACGGTGAGAAGGAGGAGCCTGACCTAGGGTGGGAAGTGTGAGGAAGCCCAGGAGAAGGCGTGCACACAGGAGGGCTGAAGAGAAGATGGCAGAGCCAGGGAGACCCTCATGCACCCAGCTGCAGAGCTGGGGCAGAGGGGACGCACGCATCTCCCAGCCTCCCCTCCATGAGCCTCATGGAGATCCTGCAGGTAGGCGGCATTACCCCTGTCCCATTTTGCAGGGGGGGCAACTGCAGTTCAGAGCCTTTCCCAGATGGCAGAGCTGGTACAGGGCAGAGTCAGGATTTGAACTCATATCTGTTTAGTTACTAAGCCCACACCCTGTCCTGTGTGCCAGGAGCCCCCTCCTGTCCCCTGACCCTCACAGCGATGATATAACAAGGTCCAAGAGTTAAGATGGAGAGCTCCAATTTCAGCAGGGGAGGAGAGTGGGTAGGTGGGAAGGCTAATTCTCATTTCCTGCAGTTCTGCAAGGTGATCAGCCTGGAAACCTGCAAGGCTGGGTCAATTTAGGGCACCCAGAGTGGACATGGCCACCCTGGCCACATGCTGTGGTCAGTAGAGGAGCTTGAAAATGCTGGGCACCTGCCTGTCCTCCCATTGGTGCTTCTCCCCAGGTGGATCCGACATGCAGTCAGGTAACGACCCACTGGTACATCAGCTGCTCTCAGGCTGGAGTATCTCAGAAAGGCCTCCCCCCAGCCA
Source organism: Callorhinus ursinus (assembly GCF_003265705.2). Lineage (NCBI taxonomy): Eukaryota > Metazoa > Chordata > Mammalia > Carnivora > Otariidae > Callorhinus > Callorhinus ursinus. The sequence continues at coordinate 18,259 of NW_027397711.1, forward strand.
CACCCCACTACACTGCCCAGTATCCCAGCTAATCTGAGTTTTGAACTAAGATCTTTAAAGGCCCAAGACCCCTTAAAAATTATTGTCTACCCCCAGCTCTGAAATACAGCTGACCTTCGAACACTGTGGGGGGTCAGTGATGCTGACCCCACATGAAGCCACAGATCTCCATATAACTTTGACCCCCCCAAAAAAACATAGCTACTGATAGCCTACTGTGGACCAGAAGCCCTACCAACAACATAAACAGTCGATTAGCACATATTTTGTATGTTGCATATATTACATACTAAGTTCTTACAATAAAGTAAACTAGAGAAAAGGAAAGGTTATTAAGAAAATCACAAGGAAGAGAAAATGCATTCATAGTATCATACTGTATTCACCAGGGAAACTTTCCACCTATCAGTGGACCCACAGAGTTCAGGCCCGAGTTGTTCAAGGCTCAAGTATAACTCAAAACAAAACAAGACTAACATGGTACGGCTGGGTGACTCAGTCTCTGAGCGTCTGCCTTCAGCTCAGGTCATGATCCCAGCTTCCTGAGATTGGGCACCGCCTTGGGTTCCAAGCTCGGTGGGAAGCCTGCTTCTCCCTCTCCCACTCCCCTGCTTGTGTTTCCCCTCTACACAATGCTCTGGGCTTAGCTGAGTTCCCACCGTTGTACCTCATTCTCCAGAACATGTTCATTCTCCCTGAGGGAGACTCTGTGTGCATTAAACACCCAGCTCCCCGTGATTTCTCTGGAGAAGGATCTATCCAAGTCCTTTGTCTATTTTAAAATTAGGTGGTCTTATCCAAATGGCCAACAGGCACATGAAAAAGTGCTCAACATCACTCGGCATCACGGAAATCCAAATCAAAACCTCAATGAGATACCACCTCACACACGTCAGAATGGCTAAAATTAACAAGTCAGGGAACGACAGATGTTGGCAGGGATATGGAGAAAGGGGAACCCTCCTACACTGTTGGTGGGAATGCAAGCTCGTACAACCCCTCTGGAAAACAGTATGGAGGTTCCTCAAACAGTTGAAATTAGAGCTACCATTCGATCCAGCAATTGCACTACTGGGTATTTACCACAAAGATACAAATGTAGGG
>NW_027397712.1:0-17004 GCF_003265705.2 Callorhinus ursinus
ATATATTAGAATATTAGTCAGCCATCAAAAAGAATGAAATCATGCCATTTTCAGGGACGTGGATGGAACTAGCTAAGCGAAATAAGTCAGAGAAAGACAAATACCATGTGATTTCACTCATATGTGGAATTAAAGAAACAAAACAGATGAACATAGGAGAAGGGAAGGGAAAATAAAATAAGACAAAAACAGAAATAGAAACAAACCATAAGAGACTCTTAACTATAGGAAACCAACTGAAGGTTGCTGGAGGGGAGGTGGATCGAGGTGTGGGGTGATTGGGTGATGTGCATTTAAAAAAGGCACTTGATGTAATGAGCCCTGGGTGTTTATGCAACTGATGAATCAATAAACTTTACCTCTGAAACTAATAATACACTATATGATAATTGATTTTAAATTAAAAAAGACTCCCTGAATACACTCATTGTCTTGGTGGGGAGGCTAGGACTACCTAAAATGCACCAGACCTAGTGTACAAATAAAATCAGAAGATTCTACAGTTAACAAAGAAGGTTGCTACCTTTATTTGAGAAGTACTGAATCCCAAAAGGCCTCTGCTTAAAGTTGTTTCCCCCAGTGAACTACCTAGAGCTTGTCTCTGGCCATCTCCTCTGTTTACGGCAGTGGCTTTAAACATTTTTTACCCATTGATCCATAGTAAGGAAGACATTTTATTGTATGAAGCAGTAAATGCTTTCACTTGCATGTGTATTTGTGTGTATATTCATAGATATTTTCATGTATATATGGATTATAGCTTTTATGTGTCAAAAATTGGTAAACATGGGCAATTTCATATTGTTCAACCAAATATAAAAACAAGTTTCACTAAACAATGGGGATCCTTAGTATGTGAAATCACTGTGATATTTTCTATTTTGTTCTATTTAATTTTCAAGACATGTCAGTTGTTACCCACTAAATTGATTTCATAATTTACTAGTTTGTTGTGACTCACAGTTTGAAAAACACTGGTTTAATGTGTTATCTACTAAAGGCTCTTCTTAAAATACAGGAATTTTCCTTGGGATAGATAATGCCATAGGTTAAGGCCAGAGGTTCCTCCAGAGAATGTGCTGATGAGAGAAGGGAGAGAGGGAGAAAAGAGAAAGGAAAGGGTTAGAAGCTCTTGACCTAAAGTCTCGGGCTTCTTCCTGCCAAGAGGAATTGTGGCAATACATGGCTTATTCCCATAGGCATATCTAGCCTAGCCCCATAGGCCAGAGCTGGCACTAAGTACTCACAAGGATTTGTGTCCTACCACATGAGCCAATGGTCAAGATTTAATCAGACTCCTGTTGGATTCTGTACATGAAGATCAGCCCTAGTCTGTTTGACATGTCTTGTCATCAGCAACCTATTCTGCTGCTGACAGCTCCTGTCGGCAGAACCAGTGTCCGGTTACATGCTCATCCTAGCTAAGACAAAGACGGGGAAGAGGAATGAAGCCCACGTGCATAACTGTCCCTCAAGCCAACTCTCTGGTTTGGACAAGAGATGGCTTATGGACTAATGGGAGCAGCTATAGACAACAGGCTCTCAGGATTTTTCTTCATTTTTTTTTAAGATTTATTTATCTATTTGAGGGGAGAGGGGCAGAGGGAGAGAATCTTCAAGCAGACTCCCCCAGCTGAGGAGGGAGGCCAACGAGGGGCTCGATCCCACGACCCATGACGTCATCATGTGAGCAGAAACCAAGAGGCAGATGCTCAACTGACTGAGCCATCCAGGGGCCCCTCAGGATTTTTCTTATTAGACCCTACCTGGATTCCAGCTTCTGCCTCCCTTCTCTAAGAACAGTTAGGACCTTCTGACCTGATCAATAAGCTCAAACTGTTTTGAACTGAGGCTTTAGTACCAGCCCCAAATAAGTGCTACTTGTCTTCCTTTTGTTACTGCTATGATGCTATCTTGGGGCCCCTAATCTGACATTTAATTTCCTGTCTGGGTCACCTACATTGTGCCTCCAGCCTAGAATTAGGGATCATTCAGTGATTATGAACCTGAGCAGGTAGCAGGTTGCTCAGTGATTATGACCCTGATTAGGCAGCATGTTTATAAGGACTGGATTCAGGGGATCTGAACTCATCTCTGAGTAGTTGGGCTCCTGTGTTGCTATGAAGTTCTCTTACCCAGCCACAGAAGGTTGAGTGAAATAGATAAGCATCTACCGGAGGCTTGGTACTGGGACCTTCAAAGAAGAGCAACTGATCAATCAGGGCTCTTCTGGTGGGTGGTTCTTAGAACAATACCTAAAACCCAACAGTTTCCATTTAACTATTCTGTAATTGCCTCAGGAAAACTTCCCCTTGCTGAAATACCTCAAATGCCAAAGCCTGTGGCCTTTAGATAAGAACCATGAGATTCTGGGGAAATCTTCCATTTTTCTTCCAGCCAAAGTAAAGGACTTGAAGCCCTATTCCTTGTGTGAGAGTCTAGGTAGCTCTCCTCTAGGAAAGGATAGACTGGCGCCTGATGAACTTCTCCACCTATACCCATCTTCTTGGTGGTGGTACTCAAGGCCACATTGTAGGGTTGTACCATTTATGCCTTACAATTGTCCTGCTTATCAAATGGCTGCTCATAGTGCTGCACTCACCCAGAAGGCACACCGTTGTGTACTGGGTCTGCCCAAAGAAGATTTTTTTCTAATTCATACTGCATAGCCTAGGGCAACACTGATGACTCCAGAACTCCTCTTGAAAGAAATATTTAAGAAGTTTCTCTGGACTGGTCAGAGTTCCAAAATGAGAGGCCCCTGTGAACTAGGTCTTCCCTTCTCACTCACTTTAACCATCTGGCACTCTCTACTTCAAGGTTCCAAGTCTTAGCTATATGGTGATCTATCCTTAATTCAGTTCTTCGGCCCTAACTTCACTCCTGAACTTCAGACAGGTATGATCCAACTATCTACCTACCATCTCCACCTGGAGAATACACAGACACCTCAGACTACATTCTAAATCACCTCCCTGTCAATATTCCCTATCTGCACTGGACATTTTCTACTTGCTTGTCCAGATGCACTCTCCATTCTTCCCCTATACTGCTCTGTTTCCTGCAACTCTGACATATACCTCCTTATTGCCTTCCCTGATTCTCCTTTCTTCTCATATGCAGGTCAGAATTCATGATCCTTTTCTCTCAGCTTCCATAGCACTCTGGATATGAGATGAGCAGTTTGTGTATGTGACTGTCTCCTCTGCTAGAAAGTGATCCCTTTGACAGTAGGAATCATGCTATGTTCATTCTGTAGCTCCAGTACCTATCAGAGGGTCTCCCACATAGTAAGTACCCAAATAATTGATTAAAGTTGATTTGTTTTCCTATTTTTTCTTTTCTTTTTTGGTATGTATATGTGAGCACATATGTGCTAATAAAGGTGGAGGAGTGGGGAATCAGTGTACTGGGGATCACAACAAATGAGGAGAAAAAGTTTAAAGCTAAGGATACAGAATGGGAGAAAGTGCTAAAGAAATAAGGAAAGGGCAGAAAGGAATTGAATTTTAAGGAGCACCTATTGTATGCCAGCTTCTTAGTCTCTGAGAATTTGAGTTAACTTTCCCAGAATCACAGGACTAATAAGCCCCAGGGAGAAAGTTGAAGAGAGCAGTAAAGGACACAAAAGGTTTGGGTGAACTATGAAAATACAGAAAGGAAGGAGAGGAGTCAGTGGTTGGAATGGCAAAAGGTACAGTTTTGGGGTTACTTATTTGTAACTCAACAAGTAGTAGGAGCAAGCTGGAGTAGCCAGGTAATTTATTAAACACTCAAATTACTGGCAACTATTGTCCAACAATCCTGATTCAGTAGCAAAGGATGGAGCTGGGAACATAATATTTTATAGGTGCCTCACATTATGCTAATGCAAAGGATTCATAAACCACACTTTGAGAGACTCTGAGGTAGGCAGCAGGGTCCGCTGAAGATTGAGTTTGTTTGTTTTTTTAAAGATTTTATTTATTTATTTGGCAGAAAGATAGAGAGCATAAGTAGGCAGAGCGGCAGGCAGAGGGAGAGGGAGAAGCAGGCTCTCCGCTGAGCAAGGAACCTGATGTGGGGCTCGATCCCAGGACCCTAGGATCATGACCTGAGCCTAAGGCAGACACTTAACTGACTGAGCCACCCAGATGCCCTGAAGATTGAGTTTTTTAAACTTACCAAATAATAAAATCTCAGAGATGAAAGTGGCAAGAATCACTTCTTCAGCATCCCTGCCAAAGGGCCTTCTAGTCCCTGTTCCTACACCATAATGTGAGACCATCCCCACGTTACAAGAAAGTCTACCCAGTCTATTGCTAGACTGACAAATCATTAGAAAATTCTTTCTTTAAAAAAAAAGAAAATTCTTTCTTAAACTGAATCTAAATTGACATCTCCAAAGCTGTCACTCATTGGCATTGTCTCTGCTTTTTGAAGTAGTGCAGGTCAACTCTCTCTGTCATGGACTAGATAGGCAGGTAGACCCAAAGGATAGGTAATGAAGGTACATTGGGAATAGCTGCTGTGGGACTACAGAATTAAACTAAAATTCTCTCTATGAAGTTCCATCCAAAAAGTAGAAATATCTCAAGAAAGCCCAACCATTCTGTAGATTTCATGTGGTAGAAAGAGCTCAGCAGATTTCACATGGTGGAAAAGGTTCAGGGGTCATGGATACATATGTCTGACCCAGTGACTACTATATGGAAGATAGTATTCCAGGAAAAGGGTGTGATTTTTCTGCTCCCACCTCTAATACCCTAGGCAAACCTATAGGATCTGGTTTACAGGGTTTCCTGGGGGTTGGGTGGGCAGAGATTCTTGAAAAGGAGTATGGGAAGGGGGTTCTCAGAAAGAACTGTTTTTTTTTCTTTCCAAGTTTTTATTTAAATTCCTGTTAGTTAACATACAGTGCAATATTAGTTTCAGGTGTAGAATTTAGTGATTCGTCACTTACATACAATACCTAGTGCTCATCACAAGTGCCCATCACCTATTTAACCCATTCCACCTCACCCACCTCCCCTCTGGTAACCATCAGTTTGTCTTCTATAGTTAAGAGTATGTTTCTTGGTTTGCCTCTCTTTCCCCTCCATGTTCACTTGTTTTATTTCTTAAATTCTACATATAAGTCTCAGAAGGAACTCCTGAGCAGAGCTCCTTCCTGATTTTTGATGCCTCCCAATTTCCCCAAAGAGATCTTTTCATCAGCTGTGATCACAGCATATTGAGTTAGGCAGTTCTATTTAAGATGAATTTTAGCAATATAATAATATAATATATATATTATATACAATGAAAGAAATATAATAATAGCCAATATTTATTAAGCATTTTTTGTGAGCCAAGAGTATTCTACATGCTAAACATGGATGAACCCATTTAATTTTCATATTTATCCAGTGAGTCAGGTATTATTATAGTCCTCATTTACATATGAAGAAACAGGAACAGAGAAAAGCCCAAATTACCACAGTTAGGAAGCAGCAGAATGAGCTCTTCTCTGAGAATTTAAAGAATTAGAATTAAACCCTAGTTTTTCCCCTAAGTCACTGTGTAATCTTCTCTTTTCCTGATCCCAGGTTCCATATTTGTAATACAATATGTAATGAGATATGGTCCAGGGGCTTCAACTAGATTGACCCCAAGTTTCTTCCAGGTCATTCATTCAGTTCATTCAAATATGGTCACTCAATAATCACCTCAATGCCAGGCCCTGTGTAATCAAGACACCATCTCTCCCTTACAGAGCTCCCACTTTATCAAGGGCAGGAAGACCACGCTAACTTTCCTGGGTCTCAGGCAGGTGGATAATAATTACTTGGTGTCTGCAAACCATAAAGTGTTCCTCAGTCAAAGCTCTTAAAGGGACTCAGGGTAAGGAAGATGGACTGGAGATACCCCTGATGGCACAGCACAGACATAGCTGGGGATTTTGGCAAGAAACAGAGTAAGAGAGGTCAGAGAGACAACTGGGGACAGGAAGGAAGAGGTGAGATAAAGGAGGATAGGAGGGAAGAAAGGAAGGAGGGAAAGGAAGAGTAGGGGAGAGAGGGAAGGAAGTCTTCCTAGCTAGTATGTAGGAACTGAGCTGTTCTCCATAGTCATTTTGTTCTTGACACTCACAGGCATGGGGTGACTTACCTTAGAACATGACATGATTTAAAGGACCAAGGTGAGAATCAACACCAAATCTATCACCTCTCTGTCATGACTTCTAAAGAGTACGGGGACCCAAGAAAGCCCAGAAAAGCATTGAACATGGCCTACAGATAGGAAGCTTCATTTCTCTTCTATGCCCTGAACTTTCAGCAACCAGTATTATCCTGTGTACCGCTATCATCAGGTTTGAGCTGCCTGTCAATCAGCTCTTGCTATCAGTCTAGGCCTACTAACAAGCCTTTGGTTGCTCCTTTGGCCCCTCCCAGAGGTATAAAACACCAATGGTGGAATTCCAGGCTTTGGGTCAGGTGGTAGGAAGATATACTACAAGATCTTGAATAATAATCATGCAGTAAAAATGCCACCATTCTTCCACTATGTGCTTGAGCACAAATCACTAATTGATCATACCATTGTCTTCTGTACAACTTAAATAAACACTGCCTCAGAACCATTCTCTGTCAGTGGATAAGCACTGGAATAAAAAATTATATCTATTTGCAACCCTACTTAGCCTTATCAGATCATACTAAGTAGGCAACCACCTGCTCTATGCATGCAAAATCTTGTGATTGAAAGCCGCAAGCAGTCTATAAGGGCTCATTCAGTGTATGAACTTCTATTTATACCAAGCACTCTCATGGAAAGAACCAGAAACCACAGCCCTGAAAGTGTCCTTAAATATCATTTAGTGTAACTGAGGCACTTATATTGCTTGCGCTGAGAAGTTTAGTGCGTGAGCTATAAAAAACGGGGGGGGGGAAATGGTAAGCTATATAATTTCTATATTTGAGAAAAGAAACAGTTGTTTTGGGGAACAAAGGTTCTCCTGGAAGTTCTAGAGGGGAGGGGGGTGGGGGGATGGGCTAGCCTGGTGATGGGTATTAAAGAGGGCACATACTGAATGGAGCACTGGGTGTTATATGCAAACAATGAATCATGGAACACTACATCAAAAACTAATGATATAATGCATGGTGATTAACATAACATAAAATAAAATTAAGAAAAAGGTTCTCCTGGATTAAATGGGAAGGGAATTTATGCAGGAAAAGGCTTACTGCATGCTTCTTCTGTTTTGACATTATGGTATGGTAAGAATCTTGATATGAATTATTTCCTTTCAATTTTGTGACAAGCCTATAAGATAATAATTATTAATTTTATTTTGAAGATGATGAAATTAAATATTAGAGAGGTAAAGGATCCTGCCTGAGGTCAATAGCTAGTAAGTGATAGAGTCAAGATTTGATCAATTTGATCAATTTGATTCTAAAGAACCTTTCCAACATACTATGTTGCCTTCCAATGTAACACAGAATGACATCACGGAATTGTATTCCATTTATTCCGCAAATATGTTGTGTCCGATGTGCCAGGCATGGTTCTGGCACTGTAAGGAACACATAGATGGGGTTCTTGTACTCATGGAATTTATGGCCTGGAGGCTAAGGGGTTAAGGGGGACACTGGCAGTAGTCAAATTATTACTTAAAATATGTTATTATCAATTATGGAAATATTAAAGGAAAATATGGGGAGCTTGGAAAGCATATCAGGGAGGGGTTTGATGTAGTCTGAGAGGTTTGAGTTGAATCTGTAGTTGAAGAGTGCTAGGGAGAGTGCTAAATCATCCCAAGCTAACAGAAGAGCTTTGCAAAAATCCTATAATGAAAAGACCTGAAAAAAGTTCAATATGTCAGGAGTACAGAAGAGGAAGAGGGGAACAATTGATGAAGAAGACCCTGTAGGCCTCAATGAGGAGTTTGGATTTCATCTTACAAACAAAGTAAAACAGCAATTAGAGAATTTTAAGCAAAGGAGCAAATGTATATTTTGAAAATATATTTTTCCATTATGGTATATGTCATATATGCAGAAAACTGCATAAAACTTACTTGTACAATTCAATGGATATTTATGAAGTGAAATGCATATAACCATCACCCAAGTCAATAAATTATACATTGCCAAAACCACAAAAATACTTCCATGTAACCTTCTTTGATTATAATCCATTCCCTTCTCCCAGTGGCAATTTACTAACCTGACTTTTGTGATATCCATGTCTTTTTTTTATTGTAAAATTAAACTTCCCATTTTATGGTAATTGTAAAATCAGATGTTGTAAGAAATGATATAGAGATATCCCTGTACCAAGTTTCCCTCAATAATAGCAATTTGCAAGCCACAGTGTCACAACCAGGATATTCAAATTGATATGGTCAAGATACAAAACAGTTCTCTAACTACAAGGGTCCCTCCTGGTGCCCTTTTACGACCATACTTACCTTCTTGTCCCCCTGACCTACCTGTTCCTATATCCTGGCAACCACTAATCTGTTCTCTATGTTCTCCATTTCTATAATTTTTTCCATTTCAAGAATGTTATATAAATGGAATCATACAGTATTTGACATTTTTGGAATAGCTACTTTCACTCAGCATAATTCCCATAAGGCCCCTCCCCCAGAAGATCATAATTTCACTCAGCATAATCCAAATCCCATAATTTGGATTCCCAAATTATGAATCCATAATTTGGATTCAACCAAATTGCTGAGTGTATCAATAGTTTGTTCCTTTTTACTGGATTCCATGGTATAGATATAGCACAGTTTGCTTAACCATTCACTCATTGAAATATATGTGGATTATTTCCAGTTGGGGGTTATTAATAATAAGTTGATATAGACCTGTATATATATATATATAGGTTTTTGTATAGGCAGAATTTTACATATTCTATTATATTCTATATATTCTAAACTGCCTATTTATATATAGGTGGTTTATATATTTAGGTTTTGTATGTAGGTTTTCTGTATATGCACAGAAAACCTATATATACAGTATATATACAGGTTTTTGTGTAAACATAGTTTTCATTTCTTTGGGTTAAATGGCCACAAGTGCAATTTCTGCAATGTATGGTAAATACATGTTTAATTTTTTAAGATATTTTCAAACTCTTTCCCAGAGTAGTTGTATCATTTTCATTCTCACCAGAAATGCATGAATTAGCCAGTTTGTTCATATCCTTACCAGAATTTGATGTTGCCACTGTTTAGTTAAGCCATTCTGATGGATGTACAGTGATGTTTCATTGTGGTTTTAGTTTGCATTTTCTAAATATCTGATTATATTGAGCATCTTTTCATGTGCTTATTTGCCATCTGTATATCCTCTTCAGTGAAATGTCACCTCATGTCTTTTGTCCATTTTCTAGTTGGATTGTTTGTTTACTGTTGAGCTTTGAGAGTTATAGATATTATTCTTTGTTTTATGTATATATAATCATTTGGGTTGATTGTATTGTTTAGTTTCTGTTCTGTTTAGTAGTTCTATAAAGCTCTGAGAGTAGGGGTTAGAAGTTATCTACTATAGTAGTAAATTTGTCTATTCTTTTAGCTTTTTCATTTTTTTGCATCGTGTTCTGATGCACAGTTGTTTGATGTATATACATTTAGGAGTGTATGCCTTCCTAGTGGACTGATCCTTTTATCATTATCTAATGAACTTTTTTGTTTCTAGTCATTTTTTTATTCTAAACTATATTTTATATTGATATACATATTCCTGTTTTCTAAATTAATGTTTGTATAGCATCTTATCCTTCCTTTGCCTTTCAACTTAGCACTGTCATTGTATTTAAAATGAGTGTCTTATAGAAAGCATTTTGTTGGATCAGTTATTTTTTTTCCTACTCTGAATCTCTCTTAATTATATTGGGGGCATTTATATTTAAGGTAATTATTGTTATGTTAGTGTGTCATTTTTTTCCTGTTTGATTTTTCTGTTTCCTATTCTTCTGTTCTTTTCTTACATTGTTCTGGGTGATTTGAACATTTTTTAGGATTCTATCTTCATCTATTTGTAGTGCTTTTTAGTATATTTCTTTGTATCATTTTCTTAGTGTTTGCTCTAGATATTACAATACACCTACATAACTTATCTCAGTTTTCTGGTATTGCAGTTTAACTATTTTGATTTAAGTGCAGAAACCTTACTTTCTTTATGTCCCCTTACCCTCCTCACTTAAAAAATATAATTTGTTAAGTACTTCTTCTACATAAATTGGGCACTATATCAGATTTTATAACTTTTAGTTCACTTATCAAATACTGAATAAGAAACTAATGAGAAGAGTCTATTATACTCATCCATATTTTCCCCCATTCCAATGTCCTTCTTTCTTTTCTATGGTTTCAAACTTTCTTCCACTAGCATTTACTCTTTATTAAGAGAACTTCTTTTAGCTCTTCTTTTAGGGTAGGTCTGCTGATGACAGATTCTCTCAGTTTTCCTTTATTTGAGAATTTCTTTATTTTTCCTGCATCATGAAGTACAATTTAGGTAGATATAGAAATCTAGGTTAATAGTTCTTTTCTTTCAGTGTTCAAAAAATGTATCCCGTTGGAGGAGCAAGATGGCAGAGGAGTAGGCGACCTAAATTTTGTCTGGTCCCAGGAATTCAGCTAGATAGGGATCAAACCATTCTGAACACCTATGAACTCAACAGGAGATCGAAGAAAAGAATAGCAGCAACTCTCTGAACAGAAAAGCGACCACTTTCTGGAAGGTAGGACATGTGGAGAAGTGAATCTGAGGCGATATTCAGGAGGATAGATGGCAGGGGAGGGGGCCTCTGTCACGTGCTACCGGCAAGTGATAGAGCTGTGGAGCACAAAATCGGAACTTTTAAGAAGTCGGCTCTGCTGAGGGATGTTGCTCCAGTGGCTAAACGACGGATGGAACCCTCCCTGGGACTGGGTGGTCTCATGACCCTTGGGATCACAGAAAGACCAGGGGTGCCTGAGTGTGGCAGAGTTCCCAGGTATCGGAGTGGGGAAGCCGGCTACAGAGATGGAGCCGAGGCGTGGCCTCTCAGCTCTGGGTTGCCATAAACTGTGATCCGCGGCACAGTCAGGCCACTGTTCTTCCAGCAGGGACCCAACAAGCGGCAGATCCGGGGAGACTCCCTTCCTCCCCCAGGAGGAGCAGCGTGGGAGCACACCACAGGGATCTGCTGGGTTTGGAGACTCCACACAGGGTCGAGTGCCAGAGATAGAAACACTCGGTCACAGGCCGGGTGAGCACGGAGTGCGGCCGGAGAACAGGGAGAAGGGAGTGACTAACTGCTTTTCTCTGGGGGCGCACTGAGGAGCGGGGCCCTGAGTTCTCGGCTCCTCCAGGGCAGAGATTGGGAGGCCGCCATTTTCACTTACGTCCTCCAAAGCTGAATGTAAAGCTTGCAGGGAACAAAAGCTCCCAAGAGCAAACCTGAGCAGATTACTTAGCCCAGACCGGCAAAGGCGGGGCAATTCTGCCTCCGGCAAAGACATTTGGGAACCACGGCAACAGGCCCCTCCCCCAGAAGATAAGCAAGAACAGCCAGCCAAGACAAAGTTTACCCATCAATGAGAACGGCAGAACTCCAGCACTAGGGGAATACAGCACATAGAATTCATGGCTTTTTTTACCATGATTCTTTAGTCTTTCAAAGTTAATTTTTTTTAACTTTCTTTCTTTTTTTTGAATTTTTCTTTTTCCCTTTTTCAATCAACATCTTATCAATCCCTTTTTTAAAAAATCTTTTTTATTTTTCATTTTTAGAGTCATATTCTATCCCTTCTCGGAGTTACCCTTATTTTTGGTATATATATATAAGTTGTTCTCTCTTTAAAATTTTGAGATACAATTTCTTCTAACAGATCAAAATATACCTGAAATCTCTAGTGTATGGCTTTGTTCTAGTCTCCTGCCTGATCACATTCTCTCCCTTTTTTTTTTTAAATCCTCTTCTTTCTTTTTTCAACCAACTTCTTATCTTATCAATTCCTTTTATAAAATCTTTTATAATTTTTCATCTTTACAGTCATATTCCATCCCTTCATTGTATTAACCCTTATTTTTGTACATATATAAGTTTTCCTTTCTTTAAAATTTTGGGAGGCACTTTCTTCTAACAGACCAAACTATGCCCCAAATCTAGTGTGTGGCACTTATCTATGTACAAGTCTGATCATATTTGATCATATTCTGTTTTTTTTTGTTTCTTGTTTTTGTTTGTGTGTTTTTATCTTTTTCTTTCTTTTTCTATCTTTTTTCTCTTTCTTTCCTTTTCTTTTCCCCCAGTTTCAGGTCTCTTCTGATTTGTTTAATGTATATTTTTCTGGGGACGTTGTTACCCTGTTAGCATTTTGTTTTCTCATTCATCTATTCTCCTCTGGCAAAATGATAAGATGGAAAAAAATCACCTCAAAAAAAAAAAAGAACAAGAGGCAGTACTGACTGCCAGGGACCAAATCAATATGGACATTAGCAAGATGTTGGGACTAGAGTTCAGAATGACGATTTTAACGATACTAGCTGGGCTTGAAAAAAGCGTGGAAATTATTAGAGAAACCTGTTCTGGAGAAATAAAAAAACCAAAATCTAACCAAGTCGAAATCAAAAAGGCGATTACTGGGGTGCAATAAAAAATAGAGGCTCTAACTGCAAGGATAAATGAGGCAGAAGACAGAATTAGTAAAACAAAAGACCAAATGATGGAAAATAAAGAAGCTGAGAAAAAGAGAGATAAACAACTACTGGATCACGAGAGAAGAATTTGAGAGATAAGTGATACCATAAGATGAAACAATATTAGAATAATTGGGATCCCAGAAGAAGAAGAAAGAGAGAGAGGGGCAGAAGGTATAATGGAACAAATTATAGCAGAGAACTTCCCTAATGTGGGGAAGGAAACAGGCATCAAAATCCAGGAGGCACAGAGAACCCCCCTCAAAATCAATAAAAATAGGTCAAAACCCTGAAATCAAATAGAAAAATTGCACGTCTCAGAGACAAAGAGAAAATCCTGAAAGCAGCTTGGGAGAAGAGATCTGTAACTTACAATGGTAGAAACATTAGATTGGTAACAGACCTATCCACAGAGACCTGGCAGCCCAGAAAGGACTGACATGATATCTTCAGAGCACTAAAAGAGAAAAATATGCAACCAAGAATACTATATCCAGCTAGGCTGTCATTGAAAATAGAAGGAGAGATAAAAAGCTCCCAGGACAAACAAAACTAAAGGAATTTGCAAACACAAAACCAGCTCTGCAAGAAATATTGAAAGGGGTTCTCTAAGCAAAGAGAGCCTAAAAGCAACATAGACCAGAATGGAACACAGAAAATAGACAGTAACAGTCACTTTACAGGCGATACAATGGCACTATTCATATCTTTCAATAGTTACCCTGAATGTAAATGGGCTAAATCCCCCAATCAAAAGACACAGGCTATCAGATTGGATAAAAAAACAAGACCCATCAACATGCTGCCTGCAAGAGACTCATTTTAGACCAAAAGACACCCCCAGATTGAAAGTAAGGGGGTGGAAAACCATTTACCATGCTAATGGACACCAAATGAAAGCTGGGGTGGCATTCCTTATATCAGACAAATTAGATTTTAAACCAAAGACTGTAAGAAGAGATGAGGAAGGACACTATATCCTACTTAAAGGGTCTGTCCAACAAGAAGATCTAACAATTGTAAATATCTATGCCCTTAACATGGGAGCAACCAATTATATAAGGCAATTAATAACAAAAGCAAAGAAACACATCGACAACAATGCAATAATAGTGGGGGACTTTAACACCCCCTTCACTGAAATGGACAGATCATGTAAACAAAAGATCAACAAGGAAGTAAAGAGTTTAAATGACACACTGGACCAAATGAACTTCACAGATATATTCAGAACATTCTATCCCAAAGCAACAAAATACACATTCTTCTCTAGTACCCATGGAACATTCTCCAGAATAGATCATATACTAGGTCACAAATAGGTTTCAACCAGTACCAAAAGATTTGGATCATTCCCTGCATATTTTCGGACCAGAGTGCTTTGTAACTAAACTCAATCACAAGAGGAAAGAAAGAACTCAAATACATGGAGGCTAAAGAGCATTCTACTAAAGAATGAATGGGTCAACCAGGAAATTAAAGAAGAATTAAGAAAATTCATGGAAACCAATGAAAATGAAAACACAACTGTTCAGAATCTTTGGGATGCAGCAAAGGCAGTCTTAAGAGGAAAGTATATAGCAATACAAGCCTTTTTCAAGAAACAAGAAAGGTCTCAAATACACAACCTAACCCTACATCTAAAGGAGCTGGAGAAAGAACAGCAAATCAAGCCTAAACCCAGCAGGAGAAGAGAAATAATAAAGATCAGAGCAGAAATCCATGAAATAGAAACCAAAAGAAGAGTAGAACAGATCAACAAAACGAGGAGGTGGTTCTTTGAAAGAATTAACAAGATTGATATACCTCTGTCCAGACTGATCAAAAAGAAAAGAGAAATGACCCAAATCAACAAAATCATGAATGAAAGAGGAGAGATCACAACCAACACCAAAGAAATACAAACAATTATAAGAACATATTATGAGCAACTCTATGCCAGCAAATTAGACAATCTGGAAGAAATGGATGCATTCCTAAAGATGTATCAACTACCAAAACTGAACCAGGAAGAAATAGAAAATCTGAGCAGACCTATAACCACTAAGGAAATTGAAGCAGTCATCAAAAATCTCCCAAGAAACAAAAGCCCAGGGCCAGCTGGCTTCCCAGGGGAATTCTACCAAACATTTAAAGAAGAATTAATACATATCCTTCTGAAACTGTTCCAAAAAATAGAAATGGAAGGAAAACTTCCAAACTCATTTTATGAGGCCACCATTACCTTGATCCCAAAACCAGACAAAGACCCCATCAAAAGGAGAATTACAGACCAATATCCTTGATGAACATGGATGCAAAAATTCTCACCAAAATATTAGCCAATAGGATCCAACAGTACATTAAAAGGGTTATTCACCACGACCAAGTGGGATTTATTCTTGGGCTGCAAGTTTGGTTCAGCATGTGCAAATCAATCCATGTGGTACTATACTTTAATAAAAGAAAGAACAAGAACCATATGATCCTCTCAATAGATGCAGAAAAAGCATTTGACAAAGTACAGCATCCTTTCTTGATCAAAACTCTTCACATTGTAGGGGTAGAGGTTATATACCACAATATCATAAAAGCCATCTATGAAAAACCCACAGTGAATATCATTCTCAATGGGGAAAAACTGAGAGCTTTTCCCCTAAGGTGAGGACAGCGGCAGGGATGTCCACTATCACTACTGCTATTCAACATAGTATTAGAAGTCCTAGCCACAGCAATTAGACAACAAAAAGAAATAAAAGGCATCCATATTGGCAAAGAAGAAGTCAAACTCTCACTCTTTGCAGATGATGTCATAGTTTATGTGGAAAACCCAAAAGACTCCCCGCCAAAACTGCTAGAACTCATACAGGAATTCAGTAAAGTGGCAGGATATAAAATCAATGCACAGAAATCAGTGGCATTCCTACAAACCAACAAGACATAAGAAAGAGAAATTAAGGCATCAATCCCATTTACAATTGCAACCAAAACCATAAGATACCTAGGAATAAATCTAACCAAAGAGGCAAAGAATCTGTACTCAGAAAACTATAAAATACTCATGAAAGAAATTGAAGAAGCCACAAAGAAATGGGAAAATGTTCCATGCTCATCGATTGGAGGAACAAATATTGTGAAGATGTCAATGCTACCTAGAGCAATCGACACATCCAATGCAATCCCCATCAAAATACCATCCACTTTTTTCAAAGAAATGGAACAAATAATCCTAAAATTTGCATGGAACCAGTAAAGACCCGAAATAGCCAGAGGAATGTTGAAAAAGAAAGGCAAAGCTGGTGGCATCAAAATTCCGGACTTCCAGCTCTATTACAAACCTATAATCATCAAGACAGTATGGTACTGGCACAAAAACAGACACATAGATCCATGGAACAGAATAGAGTGCCCAGAAATGGACCCTCAACTCTATGGTCAACTCATCTTCGACAAAGCAGGAAAGAATGTCCAATGGAAAGAAGACATTCTCTTCAACAAATGGTGTTGGGAAAATTGAACAGCCACATGCAGAAGAATGAAACTGGACCATTTCCTTACACCACACACAAAAAGACTCAAAATGGTTGAAAGACCTCAATGTGAGACAGGAGTCCATCAAAATCCTAAAGGAGAACACAGACAGCAACCTCTTCGACCTCAGCACAGCAACTTCTTCCTAGAAACATCGCCAAAGGCAAGGGAAGCAAGGGCAAAAATGAACTATTGGGACTTCATCAAGATAAAAAGCTTTTGGGCGCCTGGGTGGCTCAGTTGGTTAAGCGACTGCCTTCGGCTCAGGTCATGATCCTGGAGTCCCCGGATTGAGTCCCACATTGGACTCCCTGCTCAGTAGGGAGTTTGCTTCTCCCTCTGACCTTCTTCCCTCTCCTGCTCTCTATCTCTCATTCTCTCTCTCTCTCAAATAAATAAATAAATAAATCTTAAAAAAAAAAAGATAAAAAGGTTTTGCACAACAAAAGAAACAGTCAGCAAAATCAAAAGACAACCGACAGAATGGGAGAAGATATTTGCAAATGACATATCAGAGAAAAGGCTAGTATCCAAAATCTATAAAGAAGTTTTTTTTTCTTAATTTTTTAAATTTTTAAAAAATTTTTTATTGTTATGTTAATCACCATAGACTACATCATTAGTTCTTGATGTAGTGTTCCATGATTCATTGTTTCTGCATAACACCCAGTGCTCCAAGTAGAATGTGCCCTCTTTAATACCCATCACCAGGCTAACCCATCCCCCCACCCTCCTCCCCTCTAGAACCCTCAGTTTGTTTTTCAGAGTCCATCATCTCTCATGGTTCCTCTCCCCCTCCGACTTACTCCCCTTCATTCTTCCC
>NW_027397712.1:17104-19309 GCF_003265705.2 Callorhinus ursinus
TAAGAATTCCTCATATCAGTGAGGTCATATGATACATGTCTTTCTCTAATTGACTTATTTCACTCAGCATAACACCCTCCAGTTCCATCCACGTCGTTGCAAATGGCAAGATCTCATTCCTTTTGATGGCTGCATAATATTCCATTGTGTATATATACCATCTCTTCTTTATCCATTCATCTGTCGATGGACATCTTGGCTCTTTCCACAGTTTGGCTATTGTGGACATTGCTGCTATAAACATTGGGGTGCATATACCCCTTTGGATCCCTACATTTGTATCTTTGGGGTAAATACCCAGTAGTGCAATTGCTGGATCGTATGGTAGCTCTATTTTCAACTGTTTGAGGAACCTCCATACTGTTTTCCAGAGTGGCTGCACCAGCTTGCATTCCCACCAACAGTGTAGGAGGGTTCCCCTTTCTTCACATCCCCGCCAACATCTGTCGTTTCCTGACTTGTTAATTTTAGCCATTGTGACTGGTGTGAGGTGGTATCTCATTGAGGTTTTTATTTGGATTTCTCTGATGCCGAGCGATGTTGAGCACTTTTTCATGTGTCTGTTGGCCATTTGGATGTCTTCTTTGGAAAAATGTCTGTTCATGTCTTCTGCCCATTTCTTGATTGGATCATTTGTTCTTTGGGTGTTGAGTTTGATAAGTTCTTTTTAGATTTTGGATACTAGTCCCTTATCTGATCTGTCATTTGCAAGTATTTTCTCCCATTTTGTCGGTTGTCTTTTGGTTTTGTGGACTGTTTCTTTGCTGTGCAAAAGCTTTTTATCTTGATGAAATCCCAATAGTTCATTTTTGCCCTTGCTTCCCTTGCCTTTGGCGATGTTTCTAGGAAGAAGTTGCAGCGGCTGAGGTCGAAGAGGTTGCTGCCTGTGTTCTCCTTTAGGATGTTGATGGACTCCTGTCTCACGTTTAGGTCTTTCAACCATTTGGAGTCTATTTTTGTGTGTGGTGTAAGGAAATGGTCCAGTTTCATTCTTCTGCATGTGGCTGTCCAATTTTCCCAACACCATTTGTCGAAGAGACTGTCGTTTTTCATTGGACATTCTTTCCTGCTTTGTCGAAGATGAGTTGACCATAGAGTTGAGGGTCCATTTCTGGGCTCTCTATTCTGTTCCATGGATCTATGTGTCTGTTTTTGTGCCAGTCCCATACTGTCTTGATGATGACAGCTTTGTAATAGAGCTGGAAGTCCGGAATTGTGATGCCGCCAGCTTTGCTTTTCTTTTTCAATATTCCTCTGGGTATTAGGGGTCTCTTCTGGTTCCATGCAAATTTTAGGATTATTTGTTCCATTTCTTTGAAAAAAGTGGTTGTTATTTTGATGGGGATTGCATTGAATGTGTCGATTGCTCTAGGTAGCATTGACATCTTCACAAGGTTTGTTATTCCAATCCATGAGCATGGAACGTTTTTCCACTTCTTTGTGTCTTCTTCAATTTCTTTCATGAGTATTTTATAGTTTTCTGAGTACAGATCCTTTGCCTCTTTGGTTAAATTTATTCCTAGGTATCTTATGGTTTTGGGTGCAATTGTAAATGGGATTGACTCCTTGATTTGTCTCTCTTCTGTCTTTTTGTTGGTGTATAGGAATGCCACTGATTTCTGTGCATTGATTTTATATCCTGCTAGTTTACTGAATTCCTATATGAGTTCTAGCAGTTTTGGGGGGGAGTCTTTTGGGTTTTCTACATACAGTATCATATCATCTGCAAAGAGTGAGAGTTTGTCTTCCTCTTTGCCAATTTGGATGCCTTTGATTTCTTTTTGTTGTCTGATTGTTGTGGCTAGGACTTCTAATACTATGTTGAATAGCAGTGGTGATAGTGGACATCCCTGCCACGTTCCTGACCTTAGGGGAAAAGCTCTCAGTTTTTCCCCATTGAGAATGATATTCGCTGTGGGTTTTTCATAGATGGCTTTTATGATATTGAGGTATGTACCCTCTATCCCTATGCTCTGAAGAGTTTTGATCAAGAAAGAATGCTGTATTTTGTCAAATTATTTTTCTGCATCTATTGAGAGGATCATATGGTTCTTGTTCTTTCTTTTGTTAACGTATTGTATCACATTGATTGATTTGTGGATGTTGAACCGGCCTTGCAGCCCAGGGTTAAATCCCACTTGGTCATGGTGAATAATCCTTTTAATGTACTGTTGGATCCTATTGGCTAGTATTTTGGTGAGAATT
>NW_027397713.1:0-19300 GCF_003265705.2 Callorhinus ursinus
CATGGGGACACTTAGGTGAGGTGAGATTACATCAGGGATGTGAAGTACACAGTGTGTGGCAAAAACTGGGTCTGATTTCAGATAGTCTGACTACTGAGTTGACAGTCTTTTTTTTTAAGGTTTTAAACTTTTTTTGAAATTCCAGTTAGTTAACATGCAGTGCAATATTAATTTCAGGTTAACAGTACAGTGATTCAACACCTCTGCACAATACCATGTGATCAACTCAAGTGCCTTCCTTGATCCCCGTCATCTAACTAATCCCTCCACCCCCTATCTTCTGGTAACCGTCCATTTGTTCTCTATAGTTAAGAGTCTGTTTTTTGGTTTGCCCCCCTCTCACTTTCCCCCCTAAGCTCATTTGTTTTGTTTCTTAAATTCCACATATGGGATGACTTGACTCTCTTGACCAATCATTGTTAATGCTTCTGGATGATAAAGCATTTGCATTCCTAAACCATCTCATGTTTCTTAAGTTCCTTTCAAAATTTTAATATTTTCATCTTGAGAAATGCCTTAAATCTTTCCCTCACATACAAGGCATGTCTATCTCTACCCATGACATAGAGTAGCAGTGTGAAAAAAAGGTAGCAGCTCATGGCATCCATTCACGTATATGCTCTGCACCTGAGCATAGGTTGAAAAATGTTGCTTATAAACTTGAAAGTCATAAGGCTCCTCCATGGAAATGCTACTCATCTGTGTTAGTGTTTCATTCTATGAGAACTAGGCAACTATGTCAGTGATGTTCTCTGTCCTTAGGGGACTTTTCCACCCAAGATGGTAGGTGGCATATCATTTTTAAAAAGCAGCTACATGAGAGAAAGAATCAAATACATAGACTCTTCAAAGTAGAAGAAAATTCAGACATTTTTTGGTCCCTGGAAGACAAAGACCTTCAAGACAGTGCAGATTTATAAGAGACTTAGAAGACAATCAAGTGCCCTAACAGGATTGCTTCTGTAAAGCAGTGGTGCTCCCTCACCTGGAGGAGACAGAAGTGGCCATGACACTTTTATCATTTGGTGTGTTAGTTACTTTCAGAACTCTGAATGTAACCCAAACCAGTACTTCTTTGTAAATGGGGAAAGCTTTTCAAGTGTATGGAGGCCTTGGTGTCCTCAATGTAGAGTGGAAACTGTCATCAAGTCTTATGGGGATGTTGCAGTGAGGAGCAGTGCAGAGAAGAAAAGCAGCCAACACAGCACTCAGCATATGGGACCCTCCTAATAACATTTGCTATCATGTGTGTGTGTGGTTTTTAGTCCAATGACACCTGGAATATTTCATTTCTCAGAAGGGGTGGGCAACAGGGGAAAGACAATAAAAGGAGAGTAAAGCCTTAGCATGATAACTGCAAATCACAAAGAAGTGTTTATGAGCTGAAACTCTAGCTGGGAATCTCTATTGTTTAGGAAAGGAATGAAGTGCACAGGAATGATGTCAATATTCATTTGGCATGGACAGATGATGAACCATATAGCAATCAAAATGAATTAAAGAAAATATGAATCAGAATTATAGGTTGATAAAAAATAAAAACCTAAAAATATTTATATGACAAAAGCCTACAGCATGAGAAAACCTTAAATATATATTGAAATCTCCCAGGCTATAATCCCTAGTATATAAAAACCCCAGCAAAAAATAACAGAAAGACAACAGTGAAGTGCTGGGTTTCCCACTAGTTGATATGATCAAGTTGAGACACTTCACTGTCCTCATTCTAGGTGTTTTTATTGCAATTAATAGTAGAGATATAGGTAAAGCCCACATTGTAAGGTTGTACAATCTTGATTTTTTTCCTTCCCCAGGGGAACCAGTACACTGACTTTATATACATTATTCCCCTGCAATTTTTACTATAATTAGTTTTATCCTTTCATAAAAACTTACATTCTTTGGATAAAGAAAATGTGGTATACACACACACACATGCACACACACACACGCGCGCACACACACACACACACACACACTGGAATATTTTGCAGCCAACAAAAAACAAAATCTTGCTTGCCATTTGCAATGATGTGGATGGAACTAGAGGGTATTATGCTATGTGAAATAAGTTAATCAGAGAAAGACAAGTGTCATATGATCTCACTGATAATGAGGAATTTGAGAAAAGGATCACAAGACAGAGGATCATAGGAGAAGGGAGGAAAAATGAAACAAGCTGAAACCAGAGAGGGAGACAAACCATAAGAGACTCTTAATCTCAGGAAACACACTGAGGGTTGCTGGAGTAGTGGAGGGTGGGAGGGATGGGGTGGCTGGGTGGTGGACATTGGGGAGGGAATGTGCTATGGTGAGCACTGTGAATTGTGTAAGTGATGAATCACAGACCTTTACCTTTGAAACAAATAATACATTATATGTTAAAAAAAAAAAAGATAGTAGGAAGGGAAAAATGAAGGGGGGAAATCGGAGGGGGAGATGAACCATGAGAGACTATGGACTCTGAGAAACAAACTGAGGGTTCTAGAGGGGAGGGGAGTGGGGGGATGGGTTAGCTCGGTGATGGGTATTAAGGAGGGCACGTACTGCATGGAGCACTGGGTGTTATACGAAAACAATGGATCATGGATCACCACATCAAAAACTAATGATGTATTGTATGGTGACTAACATAACATAATAAAATAAAAAATAAAGAAAAATAAAGAAAGAAAGCTCAAAAAAAAATAAAAGGGACCAATTTCTTCACAGGAGGAAAATATGTTCTGCCATATTTTAGAGAGATTAGAAGAACAGCTGATTGAGATAAAGGTCAGTATCAGTACAGAATACATGGGCACTTGTCAATAGGAAGACAGGCTGGAATGCATGGGACACCCAGGTCTTGTTTCATGCATGCACAATCTTCATTGCTTTCCCTTGATGAATCTGTAGCAAAATACCTGCCATCTTTATTGAAGCATTAACTAAAGGACTTTCGGTTACCTGGATGGCATCAGCGTGGAATGATGCATGACATGTCACCTACATACAAAGATGGAAGATCTGTCTTCAGGAAGGGCAGAGAGACCAAGTGAGGCAATGGGCTCAGGGTCAAGAAAGATCATTCCTGGTTGGAGCCTCAGGTGTGCTTCTTCCTGACTAGGTAAGGACTGTGAGGTTGTCATAGGCTGACTCTTTATAGTATTCTATCCCTGGGGGGTCAATATCCAAAGCTCCTCATTAGACAATATTTTTAGTGTCCTTCTGATCCCTGGGCTCTGCAAATCCTTAAAGACCAAGACCATAGAAGAGAGTAATTCATGATGGATAATCCTTGAGCTTATGAGGCCAGGTGTACATCATCTATTCTCCCTACTGTTCATGCTCATCTCTGTCTCACATACCTTGCACACATATACTCACACTCTTTCTAATGAATCCTAGGCTTCTTTTTTTTAAAGTTACAAAGGGAGGCTTCAGTATGTGATTAATGATATCTCGAAGCCTGATTCCAGTTTTAATGTGCAAATATTATTTATGTACTGGGTGTAAATAATATATTTATAATATAGTTAAGATATTATAAAATTCAATCTCCTAGTGTTATTTCACCTTTAGATCATTGAATGTTTACTGTACTTTCTTTCTATTTTTTATATTTTACATGGGAATATATCATCGATTCTTTGAGATCATTGTGGCTGTGATCATGTAGACAGACTTTATACTCTCTTTTAATCTTTCAAAATCACCTGCTCCAAGTTCTGCACAATAGATATAGTGCACATTTTTCTTCCCACTGGGGGATTTTTGACTGAATTATGGTTCTTCATTTTTATTTATTTATTTATTTTTGAATCTTTTTTGAGAGAGTGAGAGAGTATGAGCAGCAGGGGGAGAGGCAGAGGGAGAGGGAGAGAGAGAATCCCAAGCAGGCTCCATGCCCAGTGCAGAACTGGCTTCATGACTCAATCTCATGACTCTGAGATTATGACCTGATCCTAAATCAAGAGTCAGATGCCTAACCAGCTGAGCGACCAAGGTGCCTCAAGGTTCTTTATAATTTTGTTAAGGATTTATTTATTTATTTATTTTAGGGAGAGAGCATGTGGGAGCAGAGTGAGAAGAAGAGGGAGAGAATCTCCAGAGACTCCCCACTGAGTGCAGAGCTCAACTTAGGGCTTGATCCCATGACCCCAAAATCATGATGTGAAGGAAACCAAGAGTTCAACACTCAACTGGCTGAACCACCCAGGTGCCCCACGTTTCTGTATTTTTAATTGTGTCGTGATAAAGTGCAGTGTGCAGTTTGTCCATCACTCAGAGATTTCATCGGTAATAATAGGCGTGGATGATACTGCATGTTAATATTCACTTGAAAACATTTTTCTTTAAGCATTTCAGTATTTTCATGTATTTACCAATGTCTTTCACATTTTAACACTTTTTAATGGAGTTTTCTTACTCTATATTTTCAAAATATATTTCTTGAAAATAGGCTTTTGACAAGAATGCATTGTAATATCACTCTTCACCATGTTAACACCAGTAAACTTCAAACACATGAATAATAGGGAAATATGAAGACTTAGCTGGGCTCAAAAAATGATAAAGCTTCTATGTACCTCAAAAAAACAAAAACATAAATGCTACGGTGGGCTGGAGCCAAAGGGTTCTGCTGATTTATGTTCACAGGTAAGTGGATACTTACTCTTCTGGGTGATGGGGATTAAAGAATGAAGCTGGACCCCAATCTTTCACTACTCACAAAAGTCAACTCAGAATGGATTAAACACTTCAATGTAAGATCTGAAACTGTAAAAGTTCTTGGACAAAACAAAGGGGATAACCTCATTGACATTGGTTTTGGTGATGATTTTTCAGATTTGACATGAAAAGCAAGACAACAAAGCAAAAATAAACATGTGGGAGTACATCAAACTAAAAAGAATCTACATAGGAAAGGGAACAATCAAGAAAATGAGAAGGCAACCTGTGGATGAGAGGAAATCTTTGCAAAGCTCATATCCAATAAGGGGTTTATATCCCCACTAGATAAGAAACTCATACAACTCAATAGCAAAAACTCAAATAATCTGATTTTATTTTATTTATTTTTTAAAAGATTTTATTTATTTATTTGGCAGAAAGAGAGAGAGAGAGCACAAGCAGGGGAGGGGCAGGCAGAGGGAGAGGGAGAAGCAGGCTCCCTGCTGAGCAGGGACCCCCAACATGGGGCTCAACCCCAGGACCCTGGGATCATGACCTGAGCCAAAGGCAGATGCTTTTGACTGAGCCACCCAAGCACCCCACAAATAATCTGATGTTAAAATAGGCAAAGACCTGAATAGAGAGCTTCTTAAAAAAGACATACAAATTGCCAACATGTACATAAAAATGTTCTCAACATTACTAGACACCAGGGAAATGCAAATCAAAACCTCACTGAGGTATTACTTTATACTTGTTTACATGGCTGTTACCAAAGACAACAAATACCCGAGTGTAGGTGAAGAAAAGGCAGCCCTTTTACACTATTTGTGGGAATATAAACTGGTTCAGCTGCTGTGGAAAACAGTATAGCAGTTCCTCAAAACATTAAAAATACTTACAAAGGAGACCCAAATACATCGAAAGAATATTTTATTTTTGGATAGATATGCACAATGTCATAGAAATGTCAACTTGCCTTAAATAGCTTTATAGATTTAATGGAAAATCTGTGATGCTATTGTACTTGAGAGACTGATTTTAAAATTTGTATGAAAGAGCAATGGAGAAAGAATATTTGACTTGATGGCAAATAAGAACAGAGTAATTGGTTTCATATATATCAAGATTAATTGTGGAGATACAGTAACTAAAAGGGTGTGGTTTTGGAGTAGAGTGAAAAATAGAAACAATGAGACTGACACATGTAGGAAGACACTATTGAGGACAGATGCAGTGGCCATTTTACTTAGGATAACGCGGCATTGCAGGGGAAGGATGGTGCCATTCAACAAATGCTTTTAGGTTGTAGGACTCAACACACGGAAACAAAACAAATTGCTTAGCAGGAAACTGGCATTGTTGGAGTTCTTGTTAGGATAAGGTTAACAGGATGATTGATAAAGGAAATGAGACCTCAATCTGCCAAATTCCTTTCTCACATTCATACAGGCTGTTTGCCTTATGCTGACACTGAGAATGCTATGCTTTTCTCTTCACCTCTCTTTCTTAAATTCACAGTTTCCTTTTTATTTTTTCTAAAGATTTTATTTATTTATTTATTTATTTATTTATTTATTTATTTACTTACTTACTTATTTATTTATTTGAGAGAGAGAGTGAGCGAGAGACACCAGAGCACAAGCCAGGGGTGGGGCAGAGGGAGAGGGAGG
The DNA here is from genome assembly GCF_003265705.2 of Callorhinus ursinus. Lineage (NCBI taxonomy): Eukaryota > Metazoa > Chordata > Mammalia > Carnivora > Otariidae > Callorhinus > Callorhinus ursinus. The sequence continues at coordinate 6,327 of NW_027397713.1, forward strand.
AGCAGACTCCCCACTGAGCAGGGAGCCCAATATGGGACTGGATCCCAGGGTCCTGGGATCATGACCCGAGCTAAAAGCGGAGGCTTAACCACTGAGCCACCCAGGCGCCTACTTTTCTTTTTAAGATTTATTTTTATTTATTTTAGACAGAGAGAGAGTATGTGAATGTGAGGAGGGGCAGAGGGAGAGGGAGAGAATCCTCAAACTAACTCCCCACTGAACACAGAGCCTATCCTGGGACTGGGTCATAAGACCCTGAGAGCATGACCTGAGCTGAAATCAAGAGTCCGACACTTAACTGACTGAGCCACCCAGGCACCTCTCTCTCTCTTTTTTTTTTTTTTAAGATTTTTATTTATTTATTTGAGAGAGAGAGAATGAGAGAGAGAGAGTACATGAGATGGGGGGAGGGTCAGAGGGAGAAGCAGACCCCCTGCCGAGCAGGGAGCCCGATGCGGGACTCGATCCCGGGACTCCAGGATCATGACCTGAGCCGAAGGCAGTCGCCTAACCAACTGAGCCACCCAGGCGCCCGGCACCTCTCTTTTTTAATTATATATTTAAGCTGTAGATAATGATGATTTGATACACATACATAATGGAATTATTACTATGGGCAAGCTAATTAACATACCCATCTCCTCACATAGTTACCTTTGTTCTAGTGGCTGGCAGTTAAGAGCACATCAAATCTAGGCTGAGGCGAGTTCTCTGGCTATAATGACGTCCTTGTTTAGCACTTTTCCCACCCTATCCTTCTGTCACTAACATTTTCCTGAGAACAGGTCCCCTAAAATAACCATAGAAGGAATCCCTTACTCTGATTCTGCTTCAATGGTTCCCCAAAAATCAAGTTCAGAGTGTTCACATAAATTTTCAAAAATACCCAAACTAGAGAAACCAAAGTCAGTTTTCAAACCTAAGTTGAATTCCCTTTATGGTATTTAACCACTGAAACATAAGAACTAAGAACTTGCTGAGGGAAGGGCCAGACAATCTGACTCACCCAGTATTCCTGTACTTTGACTCATTCTAGAAGCCAAGACCAAGGCAGATGACATAATAACAAACAAGATGTTTCTCAGATGAGTTTCTTCAAGGCTCCCTTCATGTCCTTGTTCCTCAGGCTATAGATAAAGGGGTTCAACATTGGAGGGACCACGGTGTACATCACTGAGGCACTTGCAGTATCCTTGGAAGAATGAATAACTGCAGAACTAATGTACACTCCAAAAGCTGTCCCATAGAACAAAGAAACAACCGAGAGATGAGACCCACAGGTAGAAAAGGCTTTATATTTCCCCCCAGCTGATGACATTCTCAGAGTGGAAGAGACAATTTGAATGTAAGAGAAAATAATCCCAAGGAGAGGAACACCACCCAATATGCTAGTCACTAAATACACCAAGGTGTTATTGATGAGGGTGTCAGAACAGGCAAGCTTGATGACCTGAGCAAGTTCACAGAAGAAATGGGGAATTTCCAGGTCTGTGCAGAAGGAGAGTCGCAGCACCATGAGACTGTGCAGTAGGGCATCTGCAGTGCTGATGCTCAAGGAGAGTAGAATCAGCAGGCCACAGAGGTGGGGGTTCATGATGACTGTGTACCTCAGTGGATGGCAGATGGCCACGTAGCGGTCATAAGCCATTGCTGCAAGGAGGAAGTTTTCCAATCCTGCAAAAAAGAGGACGAAGCTGACTTGGGTGAGGCAGCCTGTGTAACTGATGGATTTGCTCTGTCTTTGGATGTTCACTAGCATCTTGGGGATGGTGGTGGTGCTGAAACAGATGTCAGTAAAGGCCAGGTGTGAGAGGAAGAAGTACATAGGTGTGTGGAGGTGGGAGTCGGAGCTGATAACCAGGATGATGAGCAGGTTTCCAAGCACAGTGACCAGGTATACGGTCAGGAACAGTCCAAATAGGAGGGGCTGCCATTCTGGATCTTCTGAGAGACCCAGGAGGAGGAATTCTGCTACACCTGTTTGGTTTTCTGGTCTCATGTTCTTGATGAGACTGATGGAAAAAATACAGAGGAGAGGACACATAACAGATGTACAAGGATCTCTTGTTTTAGAAAATCCTGACATGAATAATATTTTCTTTTTTTAAAAGTTTTTATTTAAATTCTAGTTAGTTAACATACAGTGTAATATTAGTTTCAGGTGTACAATATTGTGATCAACACTTCCATACAACACCCAGGGCTCATCACAGAATTGAATATTATTAATCTTTTCTGGGGCACCTGGGTAGCTCAGTCAGTTAAGCATCAGCCCTGGGCTCAGGTCAGGAACCCAGCATCCTGGGATCAAGGTCCAGCATTGGGCTTCCTGCTAGGTGGGGAGCCTGCTTCTCCTTCTCCCTCTGCCCCTCCCCCTGCTCTCTCTCTCTTTCTTTCTCGCTCTGCTCTCTCTCTCAAATAAATATATAATATTTAAAAATTTTTTCCTTTGCCTTTTACCTCTCTTTTGGTCTTTCTCCTTTCATCAACCTCTCTTGTTTTTGTCCTCTTTCTTACACTACTCAATTACTCCAATTTTATTTACTTGTTCCTCACACTGTGCCAAATAATAGGAATCAGATAGGAAAAATACATGTTTTTATTCCTTTAAAATTCTCCAGCTTCCAATTAGCAAGCAGGAAACTCACAACCAAGCAATATTAAATCAGGGTTTCAGAGCAGAGTTTCTAAAACTGTGCCTTGCATGAGAAAACCCACTGGAAGGTTTTTTAAAACCCAATTTTTAACCCCCCCCCCCACTCTGAATAAGCGATTCAGGCTTGGGCATCGGGCTGACAATTTGCCTTTCTAACAAATTCCCAGTGTTGCTGCTCTCAGTCTGAGTTTTACTTTAAGGACCCCAATTCTAGAGCATAGAAGACTGTGGGCATGGAAAATCAACTTGACCACAGGTTGGAGCAGACCCAGCATAACTACGGGGAAAATGGTGGCCTGGCTCATCAACATTCTGCAGAGTGAGCCTGCTGGGAGTTCAAACCCATGTCTCAGTGAAGCCTCTTTATATTCTTTTTTCTCTTTCTTTCCTTCCTTCCTGAAAGTAACACTCTGCTTTTATTAACTCACTCTTAATTAAAAAATAGAATCTATCATCACTATTTAAGCCTCTTCATTTTCAGTGGGTCATCAAAATCTGCCTATTGAATATCCCATTTCCATTTCAGTGTCTGGTCATTGGATTCTATAACAAAACCCTTGCTATAATTGTTGTAATTAATGGTAATAGCCCATATTATACAAATAAATATGATTATTTTAACTGCACATACTACCTCTAACACAGCATCTGTTGCCAGGCACAGTCCTCAATACTTTTCTCATGCTCACTAATTTTATTCTCTCTCTTGCCCTATGAGTCAGGTGCTTCTACCATCCTCCTGTTTACTCCTGACTTCAAGTAAAGAGAAAGGTCAAGGGGCACCTTGATGGCTCACTCGGTTAAGTGTCTGCCTTTGGCTCAGTTCTTGATCCCAGGGTCCTGGGGTTGAGCCCTGCATTGGGCTCCCCGCTCAATAGGGAGTCTGCTTCTCCCTCTCCCTCTCCCCTTGCTCATGTTCTCTGCCTCTCTCAAATAAATAAATAAAATCTTTCAAAAAATAAAAAGTTGTGATTACAAAATCTTGACACTCCGGTGGGATGTGGTGCAGGGAATTGAACTCAGGCTTCCAGACTTTGGAGCTGAACTCAGAACACCATGTGATGCATTCTCTGTCTAGTGCAGATTTAGGTGTCCTAAAGGGTTGATCAGACTTCATCTCTTGCCTTTGAAAGTTTCCACCTGCATAAGACTGCAAGTGTTTTCTCTGCCTAAAGTTCTTCTAATCTCTGACCACATAGGTAGTATGTAGCAAGTGACAGCTTCAAAAGAGGATCCACACTCAGAACCAGAGATCAAGATTATAATATGGTACTTTAAGCTGTTATGGTTATTATTTCAGTGAGACTCACTTTTCTCCTAACATTAGAATATTAAAACATTCTCCTAAGGTGACACATAACACATCTATGTTTTTTCCCCATACTGAAGAATTTGAGGAAGGAGGAATTGCCTGGGGTCTTGAAGGAAAGAAAAAAAAAAAAAGCAACAATTTGTTAGTATGTTAAAAGCAGAGTCCTGGAATGAGAAAGATAAAATCTACTGATACTAATGTCCAGGCTGTTTGACAGGAGTGTTGCTACAGTGGTAAGAAGAGGAAGAAGATTGTCAGGTTAGTTTTAAGAGGGAAAAAGGAAATTGAGAAAGGTGTATCTGGATACCTCAGATACCTTGCTGGTTGGGCTTAAAGAATTTAATCCATATAAATGAGCTTAGTGCCTGCGGAGTGTGAAGCACTTGTTATTTAGGATGATCATGACAACTGGATGAGAAAGTAAGACCTAATTTTTAGAAATGCTTACCTCCCCCTGCACCCAGGGACCCACCCACCCAACAACATATGAAATAAATACATGCATACTCTTTTTGTTTGACCATCAGTCACATTTTTTAATACATTTTCAAGATTTTACTTATTTATTAGAGAGAGAGAGAGAGAGAGTGCAGGGGGAGGAGCAGAGGGAGAGGGACAAACCAACTCCATGCTGAGTGGAACCTGAAGCAGGGCTTGATCTTACCACCTGGAGATCATGACCTGAGCCAAAATCAAGAGTCAGACTCTCGATAGACTGAGCCACTCAGGTACTTTTTTCTTTTCCAAGGTAGCTTAATGAGATCTATCCCTTCTTTTATTTCCCACTTTTTATGTAGATTAAGGAAATAATCCCTTCCTACTCAGCAGTTTAATGGATTTTCTATTGCTTTTTTTTTAATAACAATTCTGTCCCTGTTATATAACAGACAATTTTAAGGAAAGAAATGTTGAAAATCAATAATAGAAATTCAGGTTCTCTTCTTTCTGTGTGTTTTAGGCCACATCAAAGTCTGGGTCAGGCAGCCTTGGCCACTCATTTCCAAAGGAATCCTTAGTTTATGTATCAGGAAGAACTCAAGGATACCTCTGTTTCCTTTGTTACTGTGAATTTCTGAGAATACTGTTATTGGATCACCCAAAACAAGCAAGACATGGTTATGTCTTGGGTGCATCAGTGGATCTGCCAAATATTCTTATGAACCAATGTTTTAGAAAAAGTCTGTGAACAGCTCATTAAGATACTAATGTTTAGAACTGAATGGCCCTAGATAATCTCTGTTTCACCAATAAGAAACTATGAGCCCTTAGCATGGAGTCATGAAAACAAGCCACCAATAGCATCAATCGATATTTCAGTTCAGGCACATATGAGTTTGATTCTGTCTCCATCACTTGATTTGTAAAAGACTTCTTCTTTTCCACTGTGCAAGAAGCCTCGGTCTCATTTGGATAATAGGAACCATTATAAAACCTTATGGGAATGTTGCAAGAATGAGTGATGAGTAGATGACATCACCAAGCACAGTGTTTGATATATGAGACACTCTTAATATTTCCTATCGTGATTTGTTTCTGCCATGGACACAAATGTACCACCTGGCATGGCTCATTATAAAAGGGAAGTGATAGGAGGGGCAAAGTGTAGGAAGAGAGGAGAAACAAAGAATATTGTTAGCATGGCAACCATAAATTTCAAGGAAAAATGGATGTGTTGAATCTCTTAGTGGGATAATTGCTTATGTAGGGAAACGGAATTGAACAATCTGGATGAACATCAAGAGGTAATGTTCATTTCTCATAGCCATATGATAAAATGTATAGCAACTAAAATGAATAAATTAGACCCAGATTATCAACACAAATATTAAAAACTCCAAGGAGCAAGTAATTTTCCTAACAAGACCTATATCATGATACAGTTTAATGTTTTAAAGTAACACTGATCTTAAACCTCTAATTTCTTACTATAAAGCATTTCAAGTTTACAAAAACTATGGAGAAAAGTAAGTCCTGAACACCTACCATTAAGAACCACTAAATTGAAATATATTCTCATATTTGCAGTAAATATTTTAAGAATTAAATTAATATTTATTTTTCCATATCCTTAATAATTTTTTCTTGCCCAAGGGACCCACCATACTGAATTTGGCATTCATGATTCCCTTGTGGTTTTAATATTTGAATAAAAATGCATAAACTTTTGTTTTGCATTTTAAACTTGACATATTGTACATTTTGCATTTGGTTTTTAAAAGTAGTACATTCAATGTCTTGGTACATTTTTCTCTGGTTCATTAACTTTAAATATCTTGCTTTATTTTCAGTGTCTTATTACATCACAATATATTTATCCATTCTCCAACTGAGGCATTTTATAGTTGCCTTTTATACATACACACAAACACACACAATGTGTAAATAATTTAAATAACATGTGGAGAACAAACAAATTCAAGACTATGGTTGCCTCTGGGAATGGAGGGGAACATAAAGGGATGCTCTATTAATTCATGCTACTTATTACTTTCAAAAACATTTTAATTTTAATTCTAGTATAGTTAACATACCATGTTATGTTTAGTTTCAGATGTCCAATATAGTGATTCAACAATTCTGTACATTACTCAGTGCTCATCATGGAAAGTGTACTCTTAATCCCCTTCACCTATTTCACCCATGCCCAACCCAACACCACTCTGATAACTACCAGTTTTTTCCATGTTATTTTGTTATTTAAGAAAAGAACTCTGAGGGCACCTGGGTGGCTCAGTCGTTAAGCGGCTGCCTTTGGCTCAAGTCATGATCCCAGGGTCCTGGGATCGAGTCCCACATCGGGCTCCCTGCTCAGCGGGAAGCCTGCTTCTCCCTCTCCCACTCCCCCTGCTCGTGTTCCTGCTCTCACTGTCAATGTCAAATAAATAAATAAAATCTTTAAAAAAAAGATTAGGAAAAAAAAGAAAAGAACTCTGTGTGGGAGACAGTATGGAGGCTCCTCCAAAAGTTAAAAATAGAACTACCCTGGGGCGCCTGGGTGGCTCAGTTGGTTAAGCAACTGCCTTCAGCTCAGGTCATGATCCTGGAGTTCTGGGATCGAGTCCCACATCAGGCTCCCTGCTCAGCAGGGAGTCTGCTTCTCCCTCTGACCCTCTTCCCTCTCGTGCTCTCTCTCTCTCATTCTCTCTCTCTCAAATAAATAAATAAAATCTTTAAAAAAATTAAAAAAAAATAGAACTACCCTATGATCCAGCAATTGCACTACTGGGTATTTACCCAAAGAATACAAAAACACAAAATCAAAGGGGTACATGCACCCCTATGTTTATAGCAGCATTATCTACAATAGTGAAGATATGGAAGCAGTCCATCTATTGAGGAATGTATAGAGAAGAAGTGGTACATATATACAATGGAATATTATTCAGCCATCAAATAGGATGAAATCTTGCTATTTGCAATGATGTGGATGAACTAGAGAATATAATGCTAAATGTCAGAGAAAGACAAATACCTTATGTTTTATTTCACATGTGGAAATGAAATAAATAAATAGAAATAAAACAAAGATGCAAAGGGGAAATATAAGAGAGGGAGAGAGAGAGTAGAGAGAGAGAGAGACAAATCAAGAAACAGACTCTTAATTACAGAGAACAAACTGATGGTTACCAGAGGGCAGGTGGGTAGGGGATGGGTTAAATAGGTGATGGGGATTAAGGAGTGCACTTGTGATGAGCACCAGGTTTTGTATGGAAGTGTTGAATCACTATATTGTACACCTGAAACTAATATAACACTGTATGTTACTTAGCTGGAATTAAAATAAAAACATAAAATTAAAAGAAAAGAAAAAAAGAACCCTGATGGCAAAATATCAAATTTTATGAATTCTGGAAGCACGGATACCTGCTTATTTGTTCTATTATTCTAGGTCTTTAGCCCTTTAAATATCTCCTAGATTACTAAAAGGAAGCACGTAGCATGGGGTGTAGTTTTCAGATTTGCCTCATTCTCTACCTCCTATGTCTCAGAACACTCACAACCAGGAAGCAGGGTCAAGAGCAAAGAACTCTTCTAGAAAGGAGTATCCGCTGGCCACACACCTCTGCTCTTTGCCAAAGAAATGAAAGAAAATGTTAGAGAATTCTAGAATATTCTTCAAAATTGAGCCAAAGTAGATTGCTCTTGAGAACAGAAAAAAGTCCCAGGACTTTAGGATCAAAGTAGGAGATAAGCAGAATGAGAGATGGTCAAGCATTGGTGCAAAGGTGCAAGCAAACAGGTCGAGGAGAAGATTGATGGATCCTTATGTAGGCACCTCGAAGGTCACCTAACTCTGCTCATCTTCTGCATGTTCTCACCTCACAGTTACCAGATGGACCGCTAAACAAAGAACTATCCTTATTGCAAAACATAAAGTAGGGGACTTCAGATTACCTGGGTGTCAACAGTAAGGAATGACATTCAGTTCTTCCCTGGATGTGAAGAAGAAAAATGGGAGCTCTGTTCTCAGTGAGCAGAGAAAGATAGTGGAGCTCTAGCCTCCTGTGCAGAGCTGCTGGACCCTGGGACAAGGCCCAGGTGGCCTGCAAATGACCTGGGCATGGCTGTTGAGTGGGGTGATCACAGGCAGACTATTTGCAGTCTCTTTGTCTTTTGGGGGTTCAATATCCAAAGCTCCTCATTAGCCAAACTCTTTTACTCCCATGTGATCACAGGGCAGTGCTAATCTTGGAGGAGCGAGGCTCAGAGATGAGGAACTTTGCTTTATCTGATTCTCTCACCCTGACTGGTCAAACATATGCTATCTTCTTCCTCCACAGTTCTTGGCTCACATCCATTTCACGTCACCTACACACCCAACCACATTTTCCTTCTGTTATTAGATTCTAGATTTGGTTAAAGGTATATTTAAATTCAAGTCTGTTTTAATTACAATCTCAAGAAGACAGGGTACATTTGAGCTAAAAAATGTAGTTTCCTTACATGGATAGGTAAGTATTACCTGGATTAATATATGTGACAATGTAGGAAATGTACCCTAGAAATGCAAACACTCAGGGCTAATGTTATGTGTGGCTCACTGGATGTTGATGCTGCTTGTGCATATTATATTTAGCAGTTGCTAATAATTTCTGTATACTCAAATGTACCGGGCATTTATACAATTTTATAAAGAAATTTCACTTTCAACTTTTCCCAATTCAATATTAATGACTTCAATATACTTTTTTCACATTAAGGGTCATGGGTTAAAATTATGGGTTTTGGTTATCAATATTATTGCAGTAAATTACAAATTATCAGATAAAAGTCAATCTGTGATAGCATATGACCCTGAAGATGTAATAAGATTTGGGCCTGTTTTTTTTTATGTTCAACTAGCCAACATATAGTAAGTACATCATTGGTTTTTGATGTAGTGTTCAACAGTTCATTAGTTGCGTATAACATGCAGTGCTCATCACAACACCTGTCCTCCCTAATACCCATCACCCGGTTACCCCATCACCACCCCACCCCACCGCCGTAACCCTCAGTTTGTTTCCCGGAATCCAAAGTCTCTCATGGTTTGTCTCCCTCTCTGATTTCTTCCCGTTCAGTTTTCCCTCCCTTCCCATATGGTTCTCTGTGCTATTCCTTATGTTCCACATATAAGTGAAACCAAATGACAGTTGTCTCTCTCTGTTTGACTTATTTCACGTAGCATAATCTCCTCCAGTTCCATCCATGTCAATGCAAATGGTGGGTATTCATCCTTTCTGATGGTTGAGTAATACTCCATTGTTTATATCTTCTTTTTCCGTTCATCTGTTGAGGGACATTCCACAGTTGGCTATTGTGAACAATGCTGCTATGAGGTTAGGGTGCATATGCCTCTTCTTTTCACTACATATGTATTTTTGGGGTAAATACCTATGGTGCAATTGCTGGATCATAGGGTTGCTCTATTTTTAACATCTTGAGCAACCTCCATACTGTTTTCCAGAGTGGCTGTACTAGCTTGCATTCCCACCAACAGTGCAAGATGCACAAGATGAACTAGAGAATATAATGCTAAATGTCAGAGAAAGACAAATACCTTATGTTTTATTTCTTATGGTATTTACAAATACCTTATGTTCCCCTTTCTCTCCATTTGGCCAACATTTGTTGTTTGTGCTCTTGTTAATTTTTGCCATTCTAACTAGTGTATGGTATTTCATTGTAGTTTTTTTTTTTGTATTTCCCTGACAGCTAGTGATGTGGAACATTTTTTCATATGTCTGTTGGTCATTTGTATGTCTTCTTTGGAGAAGTGTCTGTTCATATCTTCTGCCCATCTCTTGACTGGATTATTTGGGGTTTTCTGAGTGTTGAGTTTGATAAGCTCTTTATAGATCTTGGATACCAGCCCTTTATCTGTAGTGTCGTTGGCAAATATCTTCTCCCATTCCGTGGGTCACCTATTCATTTTGTTGACTGTTTCCTTTGCTGTGCAGAAGCTTTTTATCTTGATGAAGTCCCAAAAATTCAGTTTTAGCTTTTGTTTCCCTTGCCTTTGGAGACATGTCTTAAAAGAAGTTGCTGTGGTTGATGTTGAAGAGGTTGCTGCCTGTGTTCTCCTCTAGGATTTTGATGGATTCCTGTCTCACATTGAGGTCTTTAATCTATTTTGAGTTTATCTTTGTGTATGGTGTAAGAGAATGGTCCAGTTTCCTTCTTCTGCATATGGCTGTCCAATTTTTTCAGCACCATTCATTGAAGAGACTGTCTTTTTCCATTGGATATTCTTTCCTGCTTTATTGAAGATTAGTTGACCGTATTGTTGAGGTTCACAGATGACATGATACTTTATGTGGAAAACCTAAAAGACTCTACCCCCAAATTACTAGAACTCATGCAGCAATTCAGCAATGTGCCAGGATACAAAATCAGTGCACAGAAATCAGTTGTATTTCTCTACACTAACAATGTGACTGAAGAAAGAAAAATTAAGGAATTGATTCCATTTACAATAGCACCAAAAACGATATGATACCTAGGGATAAACCTAACGGAAGAGGTAAAAGATCTATATATAGAAACTACAGAATACTTATGAAAGAAATTGAGGAAGACACAAAGAGATGGAAAAACACTCCATGCTCATGGATTAGAAGAAGAAACATTATGAAAATGTTTAGGCTGCCCAGAGCAAGCTACACATTCAAAGCAATCCCTATAAAAATCCATCAGTATTTTTCACAGACCTGGAATAAACAATCCTAAAATTTGTATGGAACCAGAAAAGACCCCGAATTGCTAGGGGAATGTTGAAAAAGACATCACAATGCCTGACTTCAAGCTATATTACAAAACTGTGATCATCAAGACAGCATGGTTTTTGCACAAAAACAGACACATAGATCAATGGGCCTGTTTGTTATAACAACAAATTTTTATTTCATCTATTTTTTTTGTTTTAAGTTTTTATTTAAATTCTAGTTAGTTAACATACAGTGTAATATTGGTTTCAGGTGTAGAATTTAATGATTCATCACTTATATAGAACACCCAGGGCTTGTCACAACACATGCCCTCCTTAATACCCATGACCCATTTAGCCCAACTCCTTGCCCACCTCAGTTTGTTCTCTATAGTTCATAGTCTCTTATGGTTTGCCTCCCTCTCTGTTTTTATCTTATTTTTCCCTCCCTTCCCCTATGTTCATCTATTCTGTTTCTTAAATTCCATATGAGTGAAATCCTATGGTATTGGTCTTTCTCTGACTTATTTCACTTAGCATAATACACTGTAACTCCACCCAAATCGCTGCAAATGGCAAGATTTCATTCTTTTTGATGGCTGAGTAATATTCTATTGTTTATATATACCACATTTTCTTTTTTCTTTTAAATATTTTATTTATTTATTCATGAGAGAGAAAGGGAGAGAGAGAGAGAGAGAAGCAGAGGGAGAAGCAGGTTCCCAAGGGGCAGGGAGCCTGATGCGGGACTCGATCCCAGGACCCTGGGATCATGACCTGAGCCGAAGGCAGACGCTTAACCATCTGAGCCACCCAGGCGCCCTATATATACCACATCTTCTTTATCCACTCATCAATCAATGGATATTCGGGCTGTTTCCATAGTTAGGCTGTTGTTGATAATGCTGCTGTAAACATTGGGGTGAGTGTGTGCTTCAGAACAGTATTTGTATGTCCTTTAGGTAAATACCTAGTAGTGCAATTGCTGGGTCATAGGGTCATTCTATTTTTAACTTTTTGAGGAACCTCCATACCGTTTTCCAGAGTGGCTGCACCAGTTTGCATTCCCACCAACAGTGTAAGATGGTTCCCCTTTCTCTGCATTGTCACCTACTCTGTTGTTTCCTGTGTGGTTAATTTTAGCCCTTCTGACAGGTGTGAGGTGCTATCTCATTGTGGTTTTGATTTGTATTTCCCTGATGATAAGTGATGTTGAGCATCTTTTCATGTGTCTGTTAGCCATCTGGAAATCTTCTTTGGCAAAATGCCTGTTCATGTCTTCTGCCCATTTCTTTTTCTTTTTTTTAAAGATTTTATTTATTTGAAAGAGTGAGAGAGAGAGAGCACAAGCAGGAAGAGGGGCAGAGGGAGAGGAAGAAATAGACTCACCACTGAGCAGGGAGCCCAATGAGGGGCTCGGTCCCAGTACACTGGGATCATGACCTGAGCCGAAGGCAGACATTCAACTGACTGAGCCACCCAGGAACCCCCTACCCACTTCTTAAGTGGGTTATTTGTGTTTTGGGTGTTGATTTTGATAAGTTCTTTATAGATTTTGGATACTAGCCCTTTATCCCATATGTCATTTCAAATATCTTCTCCCATTCTGTAGGTTGCCTTTTAATTTTGTCTATTGTTTCCTCCACAGTGCAGAACTTTTTATCTTGATGAAGTCCCAACAATTCATGTTTGCTTTTGTTTCCCTTACATCTGGAGACAAGTCTAGTATACTTTTCTGAGCTATCCATATTGTACAACTTTCCTTCTTCTGAGAGTCATCCATACAAACAGTATAAAACTTTGACCTCTGCCTCAGGTTC
>NW_027397714.1:0-19296 GCF_003265705.2 Callorhinus ursinus
CATGGGGACACTTAGGTGAGGTGAGATTACATCAGGGATGTGAAGTACACAGTGTGTGGCAAAAACTGGGTCTGATTTCAGATAGTCTGACTACTGAGTTGACAGTCTTTTTTTTTAAGGTTTTAAACTTTTATTGAAATTCCAGTTAGTTAACATGCAGTGCAATATTAATTTCAGGTTAACAGTACAGTGATTCAACACCTCTGCACAATACCATGTGATCAACTCAAGTGCCTTCCTTGATCCCCGTCATCTAACTAATCCCTCCACCCCCTATCTTCTGGTAACCGTCCATTTGTTCTCTATAGTTAAGAGTCTGTTTTTTGGTTTGCCCCCCTCTCACTTTCCCCCCTAAGCTCATTTGTTTTGTTTCTTAAATTCCACATATGGGATGACTTGACTCTCTTGACCAATCATTGTTAATGCTTCTGGATGATAAAGCATTTGCATTCCTAAACCATCTCATGTTTCTTAAGTTCCTTTCAAAATTTTAATATTTTCATCTTGAGAAATGCCTTAAATCTTTCCCTCACATACAAGGCATGTCTATCTCTACCCATGACATAGAGTAGCAGTGTGAAAAAAAGGTAGCAGCTCATGGCATCCATTCACGTATATGCTCTGCACCTGAGCATAGGTTGAAAAATGTTGCTTATAAACTTGAAAGTCATAAGGCTCCTCCATGGAAATGCTACTCATCTGTGTTAGTGTTTCATTCTATGAGAACTAGGCAACTATGTCAGTGATGTTCTCTGTCCTTAGGGGACTTTTCCACCCAAGATGGTAGGTGGCATATCATTTTTAAAAAGCAGCTACATGAGAGAAAGAATCAAATACATAGACTCTTCAAAGTAGAAGAAAATTCAGACATTTTTTGGTCCCTGGAAGACAAAGACCTTCAAGACAGTGCAGATTTATAAGAGACTTAGAAGACAATCAAGTGCCCTAACAGGATTGCTTCTGTAAAGCAGTGGTGCTCCCTCACCTGGAGGAGACAGAAGTGGCCATGACACTTTTATCATTTGGTGTGTTAGTTACTTTCAGAACTCTGAATGTAACCCAAACCAGTACTTCTTTGTAAATGGGGAAAGCTTTTCAAGTGTATGGAGGCCTTGGTGTCCTCAATGTAGAGTGGAAACTGTCATCAAGTCTTATGGGGATGTTGCAGTGAGGAGCAGTGCAGAGAAGAAAAGCAGCCAACACAGCACTCAGCATATGGGACCCTCCTAATAACATTTGCTATCATGTGTGTGTGTGGTTTTTAGTCCAATGACACCTGGAATATTTCATTTCTCAGAAGGGGTGGGCAACAGGGGAAAGACAATAAAAGGAGAGTAAAGCCTTAGCATGATAACTGCAAATCACAAAGAAGTGTTTATGAGCTGAAACTCTAGCTGGGAATCTCTATTGTTTAGGAAAGGAATGAAGTGCACAGGAATGATGTCAATATTCATTTGGCATGGACAGATGATGAACCATATAGCAATCAAAATGAATTAAAGAAAATATGAATCAGAATTATAGGTTGATAAAAAATAAAAACCTAAAAATATTTATATGACAAAAGCCTACAGCATGAGAAAACCTTAAATATATATTGAAATCTCCCAGGCTATAATCCCTAGTATATAAAAACCCCAGCAAAAAATAACAGAAAGACAACAGTGAAGTGCTGGGTTTCCCACTAGTTGATATGATCAAGTTGAGACACTTCACTGTCCTCATTCTAGGTGTTTTTATTGCAATTAATAGTAGAGATATAGGTAAAGCCCACATTGTAAGGTTGTACAATCTTGATTTTTTTCCTTCCCCAGGGGAACCAGTACACTGACTTTATATACATTATTCCCCTGCAATTTTTACTATAATTAGTTTTATCCTTTCATAAAAACTTACATTCTTTGGATAAAGAAAATGTGGTATACACACACACACATGCACACACACACACGCGCGCACACACACACACACACACACACTGGAATATTTTGCAGCCAACAAAAAACAAAATCTTGCTTGCCATTTGCAATGATGTGGATGGAACTAGAGGGTATTATGCTATGTGAAATAAGTTAATCAGAGAAAGACAAGTGTCATATGATCTCACTGATAATGAGGAATTTGAGAAAAGGATCACAAGACAGAGGATCATAGGAGAAGGGAGGAAAAATGAAACAAGCTGAAACCAGAGAGGGAGACAAACCATAAGAGACTCTTAATCTCAGGAAACACACTGAGGGTTGCTGGAGTAGTGGAGGGTGGGAGGGATGGGGTGGCTGGGTGGTGGACATTGGGGAGGGAATGTGCTATGGTGAGCACTGTGAATTGTGTAAGTGATGAATCACAGACCTTTACCTTTGAAACAAATAATACATTATATGTTAAAAAAAAAAAAGATAGTAGGAAGGGAAAAATGAAGGGGGGAAATCGGAGGGGGAGATGAACCATGAGAGACTATGGACTCTGAGAAACAAACTGAGGGTTCTAGAGGGGAGGGGAGTGGGGGGATGGGTTAGCTCGGTGATGGGTATTAAGGAGGGCACGTACTGCATGGAGCACTGGGTGTTATACGAAAACAATGGATCATGGATCACCACATCAAAAACTAATGATGTATTGTATGGTGACTAACATAACATAATAAAATAAAAAATAAAGAAAAATAAAGAAAGAAAGCTCAAAAAAAAATAAAAGGGACCAATTTCTTCACAGGAGGAAAATATGTTCTGCCATATTTTAGAGAGATTAGAAGAACAGCTGATTGAGATAAAGGTCAGTATCAGTACAGAATACATGGGCACTTGTCAATAGGAAGACAGGCTGGAATGCATGGGACACCCAGGTCTTGTTTCATGCATGCACAATCTTCATTGCTTTCCCTTGATGAATCTGTAGCAAAATACCTGCCATCTTTATTGAAGCATTAACTAAAGGACTTTCGGTTACCTGGATGGCATCAGCGTGGAATGATGCATGACATGTCACCTACATACAAAGATGGAAGATCTGTCTTCAGGAAGGGCAGAGAGACCAAGTGAGGCAATGGGCTCAGGGTCAAGAAAGATCATTCCTGGTTGGAGCCTCAGGTGTGCTTCTTCCTGACTAGGTAAGGACTGTGAGGTTGTCATAGGCTGACTCTTTATAGTATTCTATCCCTGGGGGGTCAATATCCAAAGCTCCTCATTAGACAATATTTTTAGTGTCCTTCTGATCCCTGGGCTCTGCAAATCCTTAAAGACCAAGACCATAGAAGAGAGTAATTCATGATGGATAATCCTTGAGCTTATGAGGCCAGGTGTACATCATCTATTCTCCCTACTGTTCATGCTCATCTCTGTCTCACATACCTTGCACACATATACTCACACTCTTTCTAATGAATCCTAGGCTTCTTTTTTTTAAAGTTACAAAGGGAGGCTTCAGTATGTGATTAATGATATCTCGAAGCCTGATTCCAGTTTTAATGTGCAAATATTATTTATGTACTGGGTGTAAATAATATATTTATAATATAGTTAAGATATTATAAAATTCAATCTCCTAGTGTTATTTCACCTTTAGATCATTGAATGTTTACTGTACTTTCTTTCTATTTTTTATATTTTACATGGGAATATATCATCGATTCTTTGAGATCATTGTGGCTGTGATCATGTAGACAGACTTTATACTCTCTTTTAATCTTTCAAAATCACCTGCTCCAAGTTCTGCACAATAGATATAGTGCACATTTTTCTTCCCACTGGGGGATTTTTGACTGAATTATGGTTCTTCATTTTTATTTATTTATTTATTTTTGAATCTTTTTTGAGAGAGTGAGAGAGTATGAGCAGCAGGGGGAGAGGCAGAGGGAGAGGGAGAGAGAGAATCCCAAGCAGGCTCCATGCCCAGTGCAGAACTGGCTTCATGACTCAATCTCATGACTCTGAGATTATGACCTGATCCTAAATCAAGAGTCAGATGCCTAACCAGCTGAGCGACCAAGGTGCCTCAAGGTTCTTTATAATTTTATTAAGGATTTATTTATTTATTTATTTTAGGGAGAGAGCATGTGGGAGCAGAGTGAGAAGAAGAGGGAGAGAATCTCCAGAGACTCCCCACTGAGTGCAGAGCTCAACTTAGGGCTTGATCCCATGACCCCAAAATCATGATGTGAAGGAAACCAAGAGTTCAACACTCAACTGGCTGAACCACCCAGGTGCCCCACGTTTCTGTATTTTTAATTGTGTCGTGATAAAGTGCAGTGTGCAGTTTGTCCATCACTCAGAGATTTCATCGGTAATAATAGGCGTGGATGATACTGCATGTTAATATTCACTTGAAAACATTTTTCTTTAAGCATTTCAGTATTTTCATGTATTTACCAATGTCTTTCACATTTTAACACTTTTTAATGGAGTTTTCTTACTCTATATTTTCAAAATATATTTCTTGAAAATAGGCTTTTGACAAGAATGCATTGTAATATCACTCTTCACCATGTTAACACCAGTAAACTTCAAACACATGAATAATAGGGAAATATGAAGACTTAGCTGGGCTCAAAAAATGATAAAGCTTCTATGTACCTCAAAAAAACAAAAACATAAATGCTACGGTGGGCTGGAGCCAAAGGGTTCTGCTGATTTATGTTCACAGGTAAGTGGATACTTACTCTTCTGGGTAATGGGGATTAAAGAATGAAACTGGACCCCAATCTTTCACTACTCACAAAAGTCAACTCAGAATGGATTAAACACTTCAATGTAAGATCTGAAACTGTAAAAGTTCTTGGACAAAACAAAGGGGATAACCTCATTGACATTGGTTTTGGTGATGATTTTTCAGATTTGACATGAAAAGCAAGACAACAAAGCAAAAATAAACATGTGGGAGTACATCAAACTAAAAAGAATCTACATAGGAAAGGGAACAATCAAGAAAATGAGAAGGCAACCTGTGGATGAGAGGAAATCTTTGCAAAGCTCATATCCAATAAGGGGTTTATATCCCCACTAGATAAGAAACTCATACAACTCAATAGCAAAAACTCAAATAATCTGATTTTATTTTATTTATTTTTTAAAAGATTTTATTTATTTATTTGGCAGAAAGAGAGAGAGAGAGCACAAGCAGGGGAGGGGCAGGCAGAGGGAGAGGGAGAAGCAGGCTCCCTGCTGAGCAGGGACCCCAACATGGGGCTCAACCCCAGGACCCTGGGATCATGACCTGAGCCAAAGGCAGATGCTTTTGACTGAGCCACCCAAGCACCCCACAAATAATCTGATGTTAAAATAGGCAAAGACCTGAATAGAGAGCTTCTTAAAAAAGACATACAAATTGCCAACATGTACATAAAAATGTTCTCAACATTACTAGACACCAGGGAAATGCAAATCAAAACCTCACTGAGGTATTACTTTATACTTGTTTACATGGCTGTTACCAAAGACAACAAATACCCGAGTGTAGGTGAAGAAAAGGCAGCCCTTTTACACTATTTGTGGGAATATAAACTGGTTCAGCTGCTGTGGAAAACAGTATAGCAGTTCCTCAAAACATTAAAAATACTTACAAAGGAGACCCAAATACATCGAAAGAATATTTTATTTTTGGATAGATATGCACAATGTCATAGAAATGTCAACTTGCCTTAAATAGCTTTATAGATTTAATGGAAAATCTGTGATGCTATTGTACTTGAGAGACTGATTTTAAAATTTGTATGAAAGAGCAATGGAGAAAGAATATTTGACTTGATGGCAAATAAGAACAGAGTAATTGGTTTCATATATATCAAGATTAATTGTGGAGATACAGTAACTAAAAGGGTGTGGTTTTGGAGTAGAGTGAAAAATAGAAACAATGAGACTGACACATGTAGGAAGACACTATTGAGGACAGATGCAGTGGCCATTTTACTTAGGATAACGCGGCATTGCAGGGGAAGGATGGTGCCATTCAACAAATGCTTTTAGGTTGTAGGACTCAACACACGGAAACAAAACAAATTGCTTAGCAGGAAACTGGCATTGTTGGAGTTCTTGTTAGGATAAGGTTAACAGGATGATTGATAAAGGAAATGAGACCTCAATCTGCCAAATTCCTTTCTCACATTCATACAGGCTGTTTGCCTTATGCTGACACTGAGAATGCTATGCTTTTCTCTTCACCTCTCTTTCTTAAATTCATAGTTTCCTTTTTATTTTTTCTAAAGATTTATTTATTTATTTATTTATTTACTTATTTACTTATTTATTTATTTACTTATTTATTTATTTGAGAGAGAGAGTGAGCGAGAGAGACCAGAGCACAAGCCAGGGGTGGGGCAGAGGGTGAGGGAGGAGCAGACTTCCCACTGAGCAGGGAGCCCGATATGGGACTGGATCCCAGGGTCCTGGGATCATGACCCGAGCTAAAAGCGGAGGCTTAACCACTGAGCCACCCAGGCGCCTACTTTTCTTTTTAAGATTTATTTTTATTTATTTTAGACAGAGAGAGAGTATGTGAATGTGAGGAGGGGCAGAGGGAGAGGGAGAGAATCCTCAAACTAACTCCCCACTGAACACAGAGCCTATCCTGGGACTGGGTCATAAGACCCTGAGAGCATGACCTGAGCTGAAATCAAGAGTCCGACACTTAACTGACTGAGCCACCCAGGCACCTCTCTCTCTCTTTTTTTTTTTTTTAAGATTTTTATTTATTTATTTGAGAGAGAGAGAATGAGAGAGAGAGAGTACATGAGATGGGGGGAGGGTCAGAGGGAGAAGCAGACCCCCTGCCGAGCAGGGAGCCCGATGCGGGACTCGATCCCGGGACTCCAGGATCATGACCTGAGCCGAAGGCAGTCGCCTAACCAACTGAGCCACCCAGGCGCCCGGCACCTCTCTTTTTTAATTATATATTTAAGCTGTAGATAATGATGATTTGATATACATACATAATGGAATTATTACTATGGGCAAGCTAATTAACATACCCATCTCCTCACATAGTTACCTTTGTTCTAGTGGCTGGCAGTTAAGAGCACATCAAATCTAGGCTGAGGCGAGTTCTCTGGCTATAATGACGTCCTTGTTTAGCACTTTTCCCACCCTATCCTTCTGTCACTAACATTTTCCTGAGAACAGGTCCCCTAAAATAACCATAGAAGGAATCCCTTACTCTGATTCTGCTTCAATGGTTCCCCAAAAATCAAGTTCAGAGTGTTCACATAAATTTTCAAAAATACCCAAACTAGAGAAACCAAAGTCAGTTTTCAAACCTAAGTTGAATTCCCTTTATGGTATTTAACCACTGAAACATAAGAACTAAGAACTTGCTGAGGGAAGGGCCAGACAATCTGACTCACCCAGTATTCCTGTACTTTGACTCATTCTAGAAGCCAAGACCAAGGCAGATGACATAATAACAAACAAGATGTTTCTCAGATGAGTTTCTTCAAGGCTCCCTTCATGTCCTTGTTCCTCAGGCTATAGATAAAGGGGTTCAACATTGGAGGGACCACGGTGTACATCACTGAGGCACTTGCAGTATCCTTGGAAGAATGAATAACTGCAGAACTAATGTACACTCCAAAAGCTGTCCCATAGAACAAAGAAACAACCGAGAGATGAGACCCACAGGTAGAAAAGGCTTTATATTTCCCCCCAGCTGATGACATTCTCAGAGTGGAAGAGACAATTTGAATGTAAGAGAAAATAATCCCAAGGAGAGGAACACCACCCAATATGCTAGTCACTAAATACACCAAGGTGTTATTGATGAGGGTGTCAGAACAGGCAAGCTTGATGACCTGAGCAAGTTCACAGAAGAAATGGGGAATTTCCAGGTCTGTGCAGAAGGAGAGTCGCAGCACCATGAGACTGTGCAGTAGGGCATCTGCAGTGCTGATGCTCAAGGAGAGTAGAATCAGCAGGCCACAGAGGTGGGGGTTCATGATGACTGTGTACCTCAGTGGATGGCAGATGGCCACGTAGCGGTCATAAGCCATTGCTGCAAGGAGGAAGTTTTCCAATCCTGCAAAAAAGAGGACGAAGCTGACTTGGGTGAGGCAGCCTGTGTAACTGATGGATTTGCTCTGTCTTTGGATGTTCACTAGCATCTTGGGGATGGTGGTGGTGCTGAAACAGATGTCAGTAAAGGCCAGGTGTGAGAGGAAGAAGTACATAGGTGTGTGGAGGTGGGAGTCGGAGCTGATAACCAGGATGATGAGCAGGTTTCCAAGCACAGTGACCAGGTATACGGTCAGGAACAGTCCAAATAGGAGGGGCTGCCATTCTGGATCTTCTGAGAGACCCAGGAGGAGGAATTCTGCTACACCTGTTTGGTTTTCTGGTCTCATGTTCTTGATGAGACTGATGGAAAAAATACAGAGGAGAGGACACATAACAGATGTACAAGGATCTCTTGTTTTAGAAAATCCTGACATGAATAATATTTTCTTTTTTTAAAAGTTTTTATTTAAATTCTAGTTAGTTAACATACAGTGTAATATTAGTTTCAGGTGTACAATATTGTGATCAACACTTCCATACAACACCCAGGGCTCATCACAGAATTGAATATTATTAATCTTTTCTGGGGCACCTGGGTAGCTCAGTCAGTTAAGCATCAGCCCTGGGCTCAGGTCAGGAACCCAGCATCCTGGGATCAAGGTCCAGCATTGGGCTTCCTGCTAGGTGGGGAGCCTGCTTCTCCTTCTCCCTCTGCCCCTCCCCCTGCTCTCTCTCTCTTTCTTTCTCGCTCTGCTCTCTCTCTCAAATAAATATATAATATTTAAAAATTTTTTCCTTTGCCTTTTACCTCTCTTTTGGTCTTTCTCCTTTCATCAACCTCTCTTGTTTTTGTCCTCTTTCTTACACTACTCAATTACTCCAATTTTATTTACTTGTTCCTCACACTGTGCCAAATAATAGGAATCAGATAGGAAAAATACATGTTTTTATTCCTTTAAAATTCTCCAGCTTCCAATTAGCAAGCAGGAAACTCACAACCAAGCAATATTAAATCAGGGTTTCAGAGCAGAGTTTCTAAAACTGTGCCTTGCATGAGAAAACCCACTGGAAGGTTTTTTAAAACCCAATTTTTAACCCCCCCCCCCACTCTGAATAAGCGATTCAGGCTTGGGCATCGGGCTGACAATTTGCCTTTCTAACAAATTCCCAGTGTTGCTGCTCTCAGTCTGAGTTTTACTTTAAGGACCCCAATTCTAGAGCATAGAAGACTGTGGGCATGGAAAATCAACTTGACCACAGGTTGGAGCAGACCCAGCATAACTACGGGGAAAATGGTGGCCTGGCTCATCAACATTCTGCAGAGTGAGCCTGCTGGGAGTTCAAACCCATGTCTCAGTGAAGCCTCTTTATATTCTTTTTTCTCTTTCTTTCCTTCCTTCCTGAAAGTAACACTCTGCTTTTATTAACTCACTCTTAATTAAAAAATAGAATCTATCATCACTATTTAAGCCTCTTCATTTTCAGTGGGTCATCAAAATCTGCCTATTGAATATCCCATTTCCATTTCAGTGTCTGGTCATTGGATTCTATAACAAAACCCTTGCTATAATTGTTGTAATTAATGGTAATAGCCCATATTATACAAATAAATATGATTATTTTAACTGCACATACTACCTCTAACACAGCATCTGTTGCCAGGCACAGTCCTCAATACTTTTCTCATGCTCACTAATTTTATTCTCTCTCTTGCCCTATGAGTCAGGTGCTTCTACCATCCTCCTGTTTACTCCTGACTTCAAGTAAAGAGAAAGGTCAAGGGGCAACTTGATGGCTCACTCGGTTAAGTGTCTGCCTTTGGCTCAGTTCTTGATCCCAGGGTCCTGGGGTTGAGCCCTGCATTGGGCTCCCCGCTCAATAGGGAGTCTGCTTCTCCCTCTCCCTCTCCCCTTGCTCATGTTCTCTGCCTCTCTCAAATAAATAAATAAAATCTTTCAAAAAATAAAAAGTTGTGGTTACAAAATCTTGACACTCCGGTGGGATGTGGTGCAGGGAATTGAACTCAGGCTTCCAGACTTTGGAGCTGAACTCAGAACACCATGTGATGCATTCTCTGTCTAGTGCAGATTTAGGTGTCCTAAAGGGTTGATCAGACTTCATCTCTTGCCTTTGAAAGTTTCCACCTGCATAAGACTGCAAGTGTTTTCTCTGCCTGAAGTTCTTCTAATCTCTGACCACATAGGTAGTATGTAGCAAGTGACAGCTTCAAAAGAGGATCCACACTCAGAACCAGAGATCAAGATTATAATATGGTACTTTAAGCTGTTATGGTTATTATTTCAGTGAGACTCACTTTTCTCCTAACATTAGAATATTAAAACATTCTCCTAAGGTGACACATAACACATCTATGCTTTTTCCCCATACTGAAGAATTTGAGGAAGGGGGAATTGCCTGGGGTCTTGAAGGAAAGAAAAAAAAAAAGCAACAATTTGTTAGTATGTTAAAAGCAGAGTCCTGGAATGAGAAAGATAAAACCTACTGATACTAATGTCCAGGCTGTTTGACAGGAGTGTTGCTACAGTGGTAAGAAGAGGAAGAAGATTGTCAGGTTAGTTTTAAGAGGGAAAAAGGAAATTGAGAAAGGTGTATCTGGATACCTCAGATACCTTGCTGGTTGGGCTTAAAGAATTTAATCCATATAAATGAGCTTAGTGCCTGCGGAGTGTGAAGCACTTGTTATTTAGGATGATCATGACAACTGGATGAGAAAGTAAGACCTAATTTTTAGAAATGCTTACCTCCCCCTGCACCCAGGGACCCACCCACCCAACAACATATGAAATAAATACATGCATACTCTTTTTGTTTGACCATCAGTCACATTTTTTAATACATTTTCAAGATTTTACTTATTTATTAGAGAGAGAGAGAGAGGGAGTGCAGGGGGAGGAGCAGAGGGAGAGGGACAAACCAACTCCATGCTGAGTGGAACCTGAAGCAGGGCTTGATCTTACCACCTGGAGATCATGACCTGAGCCAAAATCAAGAGTCAGACTCTCGATAGACTGAGCCACTCAGGTACTTTTTTCTTTTCCAAGGTAGCTTAATGAGATCTATCCCTTCTTTTATTTCCCACTTTTTATGTAGATTAAGGAAATAATCCCTTCCTACTCAGCAGTTTAATGGATTTTCTATTGCTTTTTTTTTTAATAACAATTCTGTCCCTGTTATATAACAGACAATTTTAAGGAAAGAAATGTTGAAAATCAATAATAGAAATTCAGGTTCTCTTCTTTCTGTGTGTTTTAGGCCACATCAAAGTCTGGGTCAGGCAGCCTTGGCCACTCATTTCCAAAGGAATCCTTAGTTTATGTATCAGGAAGAACTCAAGGATACCTCTGTTTCCTTTGTTACTGTGAATTTCTGAGAATACGGTTATTGGATCACCCAAAACAAGCAAGACATGGTTATGTCTTGGGTGCATCAGTGGATCTGCCAAATATTCTTATGAACCAATGTTTTAGAAAAAGTCTGTGAACAGCTCATTAAGATACTAATGTTTAGAACTGAATGGCCCTAGATAATCTCTGTTTCACCAATAAGAAACTATGAGCCCTTAGCATGGAGTCATGAAAACAAGCCACCAATAGCATCAATCGATATTTCAGTTCAGGCACATATGAGTTTGATTCTGTCTCCATCACTTGATTTGTAAAAGACTTCTTCTTTTCCACTGTGCAAGAAGCCTCGGTCTCATTTGGATAATAGGAACCATTATAAAACCTTATGGGAATGTTGCAAGAATGAGTGATGAGTAGATGACATCACCAAGCACAGTGTTTGATATATGAGACACTCTTAATATTTCCTATCGTGATTTGTTTCTGCCATGGACACAAATGTACCACCTGGCATGGCTCATTATAAAAGGGAAGTGATAGGAGGGGCAAAGTGTAGGAAGAGAGGAGAAACAAAGAATATTGTTAGCATGGCAACCATAAATTTCAAGGAAAAATGGATGTGTTGAATCTCTTAGTGGGATAATTGCTTATGTAGGGAAACGGAATTGAACAATCTGGATGAACATCAAGAGGTAATGTTCATTTCTCATAGCCATATGATAAAATGTATAGCAACTAAAATGAATAAATTAGACCCAGATTATCAACACAAATATTAAAAACTCCAAGGAGCAAGTAATTTTCCTAACAAGACCTATATCATGATACAGTTTAATGTTTTAAAGTAACACTGATCTTAAACCTCTAATTTCTTACTATAAAGCATTTCAAGTTTACAAAAACTATGGAGAAAAGTAAGTCCTGAACACCTACCACTAAGGACCACTAAATTGAAATATATTCTCATATTTGCAGTAAATATTTTAAGAATTAAATTAATATTTATTTTTCCATATCCTTAATAATTTTTTCTTGCCCAAGGGACCCACCATACTGAATTTGGCATTCATGATTCCCTTGTGGTTTTAATATTTGAATAAAAATGCATAAACTTTTGTTTTGCATTTTAAACTTGACATATTGTACATTTTGCATTTGGTTTTTAAAAGTAGTACATTCAATGTCTTGGTACAT
Organism: Callorhinus ursinus; assembly: GCF_003265705.2. NCBI lineage: Eukaryota > Metazoa > Chordata > Mammalia > Carnivora > Otariidae > Callorhinus > Callorhinus ursinus. The sequence continues at coordinate 12,536 of NW_027397714.1, forward strand.
TTTTCTCTGGTTCATTAACTTTAAATATCTTGCTTTATTTTCAGTGTCTTATTACATCACAATATATTTATCCATTCTCCAACTGAGGCATTTTATAGTTGCCTTTTATACATACACACAAACACACACAATGTGTAAATAATTTAAATAACATGTGGAGAACAAACAAATTCAAGACTATGGTTGCCTCTGGGAATGGAGGGGAACATAAAGGGATGCTCTATTAATTCATGCTACTTATTACTTTCAAAAACATTTTAATTTTAATTCTAGTATAGTTAACATACCATGTTATGTTTAGTTTCAGATGTCCAATATAGTGATTCAACAATTCTGTACATTACTCAGTGCTCATCATGGAAAGTGTACTCTTAATCCCCTTCACCTATTTCACCCATGCCCAACCCAACACCACTCTGATAACTACCAGTTTTTTCCATGTTATTTTGTTATTTAAGAAAAGAACTCTGAGGGCACCTGGGTGGCTCAGTCGTTAAGCGGCTGCCTTTGGCTCAAGTCATGATCCCAGGGTCCTGGGATCGAGTCCCACATCGGGCTCCCTGCTCAGCGGGAAGCCTGCTTCTCCCTCTCCCACTCCCCCTGCTCGTGTTCCTGCTCTCACTGTCAATGTCAAATAAATAAATAAAATCTTTAAAAAAAAAGATTAAGAAAAAAAAGAAAAGAACTCTGTGTGGGAGACAGTATGGAGGCTCCTCCAAAAGTTAAAAATAAAACTACCCTGGGGCGCCTGGGTGGCTCAGTTGGTTAAGCAACTGCCTTCAGCTCAGGTCATGATCCTGGAGTTCTGGGATCGAGTCCCACATCAGGCTCCCTGCTCAGCAGGGAGTCTGCTTCTCCCTCTGACCCTCTTCCCTCTCGTGCTCTCTCTCTCTCATTCTCTCTCTCTCAAATAAATAAATAAAATCTTTAAAAAAATTAAAAAAAAATAGAACTACCCTATGATCCAGCAATTGCACTACTGGGTATTTACCCAAAGAATACAAAAACACAAAATCAAAGGGGTACATGCACCCCTATGTTTATAGCAGCATTATCTACAATAGTGAAGATATGGAAGCAGTCCATCTATTGAGGAATGTATAGAGAAGAAGTGGTACATATATACAATGGAATATTATTCAGCCATCAAATAGGATGAAATCTTGCTATTTGCAATGACGTGGATGAACTAGAGAATATAATGCTAAATGTCAGAGAAAGACAAATACCTTATGTTTTATTTCACATGTGGAAATGAAATAAATAAATAGAAATAAAACAAAGATGCAAAGGGGAAATATAAGAGAGGGAGAGAGAGAGTAGAGAGAGAGAGAGACAAATCAAGAAACAGACTCTTAATTACAGAGAACAAACTGATGGTTACCAGAGGGCAGGTGGGTAGGGGATGGGTTAAATAGGTGATGGGGATTAAGGAGTGCACTTGTGATGAGCACCAGGTTTTGTATGGAAGTGTTGAATCACTATATTGTACACCTGAAACTAATATAACACTGTATGTTACTTAGCTGGAATTAAAATAAAAACATAAAATTAAAAGAAAAGAAAAAAAGAACCCTGATGGCAAAATATCAAATTTTATGAATTCTGGAAGCACGGATACCTGCTTATTTGTTCTATTATTCTAGGTCTTTAGCCCTTTAAATATCTCCTAGATTACTAAAAGGAAGCACGTAGCATGGGGTGTAGTTTTCAGATTTGCCTCATTCTCTACCTCCTATGTCTCAGAACACTCACAACCAGGAAGCAGTGTCAAGAGCAAAGAACTCTTCTAGAAAGGAGTATCCGCTGGCCACACACCTCTGCTCTTTGCCAAAGAAATGAAAGAAAATGTTAGAGAATTCTAGAATATTCTTCAAAATTGAGCCAAAGTAGATTGCTCTTGAGAACAGAAAAAAGTCCCAGGACTTTAGGATCAAAGTAGGAGATAAGCAGAATGAGAGATGGTCAAGCATTGGTGCAAAGGTGCAAGCAAACAGGTCGAGGAGAAGATTGATGGATCCTTATGTAGGCACCTCGAAGGTCACCTAACTCTGCTCATCTTCTGCATGTTCTCACCTCACAGTTACCAGATGGACCGCTAAACAAAGAACTATCCTTATTGCAAAACATAAAGTAGGGGACTTCAGATTACCTGGGTGTCAACAGTAAGGAATGACATTCAGTTCTTCCCTGGATGTGAAGAAGAAAAATGGGAGCTCTGTTCTCAGTGAGCAGAGAAAGATAGTGGAGCTCTAGCCTCCTGTGCAGAGCTGCTGGACCCTGGGACAAGGCCCAGGTGGCCTGCAAATGACCTGGGCATGGCTGTTGAGTGGGGTGATCACAGGCAGACTATTTGCAGTCTCTTTGTCTTTTGGGGGTTCAATATCCAAAGCTCCTCATTAGCCAAACTCTTTTACTCCCATGTGATCACAGGGCAGTGCTAATCTTGGAGGAGCGAAGCTCAGAGATGAGGAACTTTGCTTTATCTGATTCTCTCACCCTGACTGGTCAAACATATGCTATCTTCTTCCTCCACAGTTCTTGGCTCACATCCATTTCACGTCACCTACACACCCAACCACATTTTCCTTCTGTTATTAGATTCTAGATTTGGTTAAAGGTATATTTAAATTCAAGTCTGTTTTAATTACAATCTCAAGAAGACAGGGTACATTTGAGCTAAAAAATGTGGTTTCCTTACATGGATAGGTAAGTATTACCTGGATTAATATATGTGACAATGTAGGAAATGTACCCTAGAAATGCAAACACTCAGGGCTAATGTTATGTGTGGCTCACTGGATGTTGATGCTGCTTGTGCATATTATATTTAGCAGTTGCTAATAATTTCTGTATACTCAAATGTACCGGGCATTTATACAATTTTATAAAGAAATTTCACTTTCAACTTTTCCCAATTCAATATTAATGACTTCAATATACTTTTTTCACATTAAGGGTCATGGGTTAAAATTATGGGTTTTGGTTATCAATATTATTGCAGTAAATTACAAATTATCAGATAAAAGTCAATCTGTGATAGCATATGACCCTGAAGATGTAATAAGATTTGGGCCTGTTTTTTTTTATGTTCAACTAGCCAACATATAGTAAGTACATCATTGGTTTTTGATGTAGTGTTCAACAGTTCATTAGTTGCGTATAACATGCAGTGCTCATCACAACACCTGTCCTCCCTAATACCCATCACCCGGTTACCCCATCACCACCCCACCCCACCGCCGTAACCCTCAGTTTGTTTCCCAGAATCCAGAGTCTCTCATGGTTTGTCTCCCTCTCTGATTTCTTCCCGTTCAGTTTTCCCTCCCTTCCCATATGGTTCTCTGTGCTATTCCTTATGTTCCACATATAAGTGAAACCAAATGACAGTTGTCTCTCTCTGTTTGACTTATTTCACGTAGCATAATCTCCTCCAGTTCCATCCATGTCAATGCAAATGGTGGGTATTCATCCTTTCTGATGGTTGAGTAATACCTCATTGTTTATATCTTCTTTTTCCGTTCATCTGTTGAGGGACATTCCACAGTTGGCTATTGTGAACAATGCTGCTATGAGGTTAGGGTGCATATGCCTCTTCTTTTCACTACATATGTATTTTTGGGGTAAATACCTATGGTGCAATTGCTGGATCATAGGGTTGCTCTATTTTTAACATCTTGAGCAACCTCCATACTGTTTTCCAGAGTGGCTGTACTAGCTTGCATTCCCACCAACAGTGCAAGATGCACAAGATGAACTAGAGAATATAATGCTAAATGTCAGAGAAAGACAAATACCTTATGTTTTATTTCTTATGGTATTTACAAATACCTTATGTTCCCCTTTCTCTCCATTTGGCCAACATTTGTTGTTTGTGCTCTTGTTAATTTTTGCCATTCTAACTAGTGTATGGTATTTCATTGTAGTTTTTTTTTTTGTATTTCCCTGACAGCTAGTGATGTGGAACATTTTTTCATATGTCTGTTGGTCATTTGTATGTCTTCTTTGGAGAAGTGTCTGTTCATATCTTCTGCCCATCTCTTGACTGGATTATTTGGGGTTTTCTGAGTGTTGAGTTTGATAAGCTCTTTATAGATCTTGGATACCAGCCCTTTATCTGTAGTGTCATTGGCAAATATCTTCTCCCATTCCGTGGGTCACCTATTCATTTTGTTGACTGTTTCCTTTGCTGTGCAGAAGCTTTTTATCTTGATGAAGTCCCAAAAATTCAGTTTTAGCTTTTGTTTCCCTTGCCTTTGGAGACATGTCTTAAAAGAAGTTGCTGTGGTTGATGTTGAAGAGGTTGCTGCCTGTGTTCTCCTCTAGGATTTTGATGGATTCCTGTCTCACATTGAGGTCTTTAATCTATTTTGAGTTTATCTTTGTGTATGGTGTAAGAGAATGGTCCAGTTTCCTTCTTCTGCATGTGGCTGTCCAATTTTTTCAGCACCATTCATTGAAGAGATTGTCTTTTTCCATTGGATATTCTTTCCTGCTTTATTGAAGATTAGTTGACCGTATTGTTGAGGTTCACAGATGACATGATACTTTATGTGGAAAACCTAAAAGACTCTACCCCCAAATTACTAGAACTCATGCAGCAATTCAGCAATGTGCCAGGATACAAAATCAGTGCACAGAAATCAGTTGTATTTCTGTACACTAACAATGTGACTGAAGAAAGAAAAATTAAGGAATTGATTCCATTTACAATAGCACCAAAAACGGTATGATACCTAGGGATAAACCTAACGGAAGAGGTAAAAGATCTATATATAGAAACTACAGAATACTTATGAAAGAAATTGAGGAAGACACAAAGAGATGGAAAAACACTCCATGCTCATGGATTAGAAGAAGAAACATTATGAAAATGTCTAGGCTGCCCAGAGCAAGCTACACATTCAATGCAATCCCTATAAAAATCCATCAGTATTTTTCACAGACCTGGAATAAACAATCCTAAAATTTGTATGGAACCAGAAAAGACCCCGAATTGCTAGGGGAATGTTGAAAAAGACATCACAATGCCTGACTTCAAGCTATATTACAAAACTGTGATCATCAAGACAGCATGGTTTTTGCACAAAAACAGACACATAGATCAATGGGCCTGTTTGTTATAACAACAAATTTTTATTTCATCTATTTTTTTTGTTTTAAGTTTTTATTTAAATTCTAGTTAGTTAACATACAGTGTAATATTGGTTTCAGGTGTAGAATTTAATGATTCATCACTTATATAGAACACCCAGGGCTTGTCACAACACATGCCCTCCTTAATACCCATGACCCATTTAGCCCAACTCCTTGCCCACCTCAGTTTGTTCTCTATAGTTCATAGTCTCTTATGGTTTGCCTCCCTCTCTGTTTTTATCTTATTTTTCCCTCCCTTCCCCTATGTTCATCTATTCTGTTTCTTAAATTCCATATGAGTGAAATCCTATGGTATTGGTCTTTCTCTGACTTATTTCACTTAGCATAATACACTGTAACTCCACCCAAATCGCTGCAAATGGCAAGATTTCATTCTTTTTGATGGCTGAGTAATATTCTATTGTTTATATATACCACATTTTCTTTTTTCTTTTAAATATTTTATTTATTTATTCATGAGAGAGAAAGGGAGAGAGAGAGAGAGAAGCAGAGGGAGAAGCAGGTACCCAAGGGGCAGGGAGCCTGATGCGGGACTCGATCCCAGGACCCTGGGATCATGACCTGAGCCGAAGGCAGACGCTTAACCATCTGAGCCACCCAGGCGCCCTATATATACCACATCTTCTTTATCCACTCATCAATCAATGGATATTCGGGCTGTTTCCATAGTTAGGCTGTTGTTGATAATGCTGCTGTAAACATTGGGGTGAGTGTGTGCTTCAGAACAGTATTTGTATGTCCTTTAGGTAAATACCTAGTAGTACAATTGCTGGGTCATAGGGTCATTCTATTTTTAACTTTTTGAGGAACCTCCATACCGTTTTCCAGAGTGGCTGCACCAGTTTGCATTCCCACCAACAGTGTAAGATGGTTCCCCTTTCTCTGCATTGTCACCTACTCTGTTGTTTCCTGTGTGGTTAATTTTAGCCCTTCTGACAGGTGTGAGGTGCTATCTCATTGTGGTTTTGATTTGTATTTCCCTGATGATAAGTGATGTTGAGCATCTTTTCATGTGTCTGTTAGCCATCTGGAAATCTTCTTTGGCAAAATGCCTGTTCATGTCTTCTGCCCATTTCTTTTTCTTTTTTTTAAAGATTTTATTTATTTGAAAGAGTGAGAGAGAGAGAGCACAAGCAGGAAGAGGGGCAGAGGGAGAGGAAGAAATAGACTCACCACTGAGCAGGGAGCCCAATGAAGGGCTCGGTCCCAGTACACTGGGATCATGACCTGAGCCGAAGGCAGACATTCAACTGACTGAGCCACCCAGGAACCCCCTACCCACTTCTTAAGTGGGTTATTTGTGTTTTGGGTGTTGATTTTGATAAGTTCTTTATAGATTTTGGATACTAGCCCTTTATCCCATATGTCATTTCAAATATCTTCTCCCATTCTGTAGGTTGCCTTTTAATTTTGTCTATTGTTTCCTCCACAGTGCAGAACTTTTTATCTTGATGAAGTCCCAACAGTTCATGTTTGCTTTTGTTTCCCTTACATCTGGAGACAAGTCTAGTATACTTTTCTGAGCTATCCATATTGTACAACTTTCCTTCTTCTGAGAGTCATCCATACAAACAGTATAAAACTTTGACCTCTGCCTCAGGTTC
>NW_027397715.1:0-7433 GCF_003265705.2 Callorhinus ursinus
ATGGGGTGGGTAATGTAGGGTTGCCCGTATGAGAAAGACCAAGGAATTACATTTCGATTAGAAGTGTGCTGTGCACACGTAGTGTTTAATTCTGTCATTTGCCTTATTTCGCGGGAGGGAAAATGGAGTGGTGACTGGAGCTTGGTTTCTGATTTTAAGGAATGGGAGACAAGTGAATTGTAAGAGCAGTGTTGATGCTGACATGGTGCTCAATGCCCAGTGAGCGAAGGATTGAAGCTCGGACTTGGAAGCCTTGGTGTTCAGCGAGGATGTTGTCCAAGTTTCTAGCACATCGAGTCAATTGGCTGGTGTGCCCAATCGGGCTAGTTCCTGCCTTTCTAAGGACAGTTTGAAGGTGGCTTGAAACCCTAGGGTATTTGTGGAGTGGTCTGGTTGGGACACCTGTGTGGGCCATTGTAGACAGCACCCAGGGAATTCCAGAGCTAATGGTGAGCACATTTGTGAGGCTGGAGTTTGCTTCTCTGTGAGAAGCATTGAGCTGGAGTGAAAAGAAGTTGCTGGGTCTTATGACTCACTGTGTGAGCAGGTCTGAGCCTGGCAGCGTAGTCGGATCAGATAGCTGGGAGGTTGTGATGCTGTGGTGGTGGACCGTTGCTCGTGATGGGCAGGCCAGCTTGCTACAGGGACAGGGACTGGGTTCTACTCCCTGGCCAGCCCTCCTGCTGCAGATGTGATAAGACAGTTGTTTCCTGTTTGGTTCTCGAGCCCTCGGCTCAGCAAGGTGGTTGGTGGGAAGCAGCTCAGAGGCAGCATTATCGATTCATGCCCAGTGTGCCCCCTGCTTCCTCAGATGAGGCACAGCAGGTGTCGTCTGCCTGGTGTCTGTGAATTCAGCCAGCAGAAGCAGTTCTTCCAGAACCCCACCCCTGAGAAATCATCTCCATATTCCTGTCCTGTGTGCAAGAGGTCACTTTTCATTTGGAACTGAAATCTCAGCTCCTGCCGTTAGGTTCCGAGGCCACACAGGATACCAGTATCCATGCAGTTCTACTTCTGCATGGGGCCTGATATGCGAGACTGAGGCTGAGCCTGGTCGGCCTGTTGATGCCGCTGCAGGCTCCTTCCTGGAAAATGTGCAGCAAAGCCTGGTTTGCGATGATATCGCAGGAAAGAGGGACAGGTGCACCACTCTGCCTGACCGCAGGAGTGTTCCGGACGTCAATCCCAGGTGGTTGCTGTAGGGAGGAGAGATGTCTGTTTCCCAGGACCTTGGCCAGAGGGAGAGTTGGATCCTGGGATGGGCCTCTGCTCAGCTCTCTCAGATGAGCACCTCAGGCAAGGAGAGGAAGTATGAGTGCTCACCTGTAATTGAGGAAGGTGTCTGGCCTCAGGTCTCATGGGCAGAAGGATTCCTCGTGTGGCTCATTTTCCTGATAGTGTTCAGTGTGCAGTCGGTGGACCCCTGGTCCTTGGTATCCTGGCTGTGCAAGAGCCCTGGGGCACCTTTTCCCCCGGGGCTTTGGACCAGGAAATTGGACGGTGTCAGTGGTGAAACCGTCAGTGTAGGCCTTCGTTTCTGCCCTGCCGAGATGGACTGGTGCCTGTGATAACTGCTACGGAAATACAGAGTAGGAGACAGGGCTGGGGTGCTGCAGGGGAGGTAAGGGTGGTGCTTGCTATTCACAGAGGGGCCAGGTGGGACTTCACTAGGGACATGATAATTGAGTCAAGATCTAAAGAAGGTGATTGATATCAAGTCAAGAGTATTCTAAACGGAAGGGAAAGCATGTGCAAAAGTCCCGAGGCAGGAGCATACCAGGTATGTCCAGAAGTAGCAAGAAGGGCCTGTGGCCACAGTAGACAGCTTAGGACATGACCTCTGTCAGGTGACAGAGGAAGACAGAAAGCCATTGCTGTGCTGTGACAGCATGGGGCTCTGTTTCACTGGGCTATCCTGGCTACAAGGTTGAGAACAGATGACAGAGGGTTGAGGATGGGCAGGGGAGGTCCATGATGAAGCATTTCCAGGAACTCGGGCAAGAGATGGCCTCTAGTGTGGACCGGACAGGTGGCCTTGGAAGCAGTGGTCAGTCCGATTCTGGGTACTTTTAAGATGGAGCTCACCAGATTTGCTTATGCTTTAGATACTGGGAATGGGACAAAGAATGAATTGGGGTAACTCCCAGCTGTGGCTGGTTGTCCTCAGCGAGGGGAAGGAGGAAGTTTCTGGGGGTAGGAGGTCGTCTGTGTTCCGCACGCTCAGGAAGGTGCCTTTCACGGTGGATCTGCTGATGTGCGTGTCCAGGAGATCATTTAACATCTACTCCCTCGGCAACTTTCAAGTACAAGTATCCCCTACTTTTTAAAAGTTCACGGTACACATGGCTTTTGTTTTTTTTTTTAAAGATTTGTGTCATTACCCGGCTTCAGTAACAGGAGGAATCCTGAAGAGGATTTCGCTCTTATGAAAAAAGTCGAAAAGTGAGCATCGCGTTCATCATCTGTTTTGCAGGGAGCCACTGCAGAGGTGGCGCGCACCTCAACCAGGTCTTTCCTGGGAACCGCTCTCCGCGTCCAGCCCCCAGCACTTTGAATTGTGTCTGTGAGCATCTGCTGTGCTTCATCTGTATTTATTTTCGGCATCCGTTAAGAAGTTGTGTCCTGAGGCCTAGGAAAAGCCAAAGAGAAGTCGTTTTTGAAGTCTGAGCATGCTATTTTTTCTGTATAAATGAATGGTAATTCCTCCTTTGGTCTACACTATTCCCGTTGTGAAAGGTTTCCTTCCTATGAAGGAAGGAATCTGTACTTTCAAATAGCGGGGGAACCTGTACGCCATCCTGCAAGGTTAGCTTTAGTCTCCATGTTGCACAGAACGTTCCATGACTTAAGCATTTTATCATTCAAACATTGTGCCTTTCTTTTTAAAGATTTTATTTATTTATTTGAGTGAGAGAGAGAATGAGAGATAGCATGAGAGGAAAGAGGGTCAGAGGGAGAAGCAGACTCCCTACCGAGCAGGGAGTCCGATGTGGGACTCGATCCCGGGACTCCAGGATCATGACCTGAGCCGAAGGCAGTCGCTTAACCAACTGAGCCACCCAGGCGCCCAAACATTGTGCCTTTGACCGCCTTCCCCCATTCCCCCCCATCCGTGAATCTTGCAACCAGCAATCTGTTCTCAGTATCTGTGCATTCAGTATTTTTTTTTCCATGTGGAATGTCCATGAACATGTGGTATTTGTCTTTCTGTGTCTGCGTTACTTAGCATAATGCTCCCAAGGTGTCTGTTTCTATGTCTGGCTACTGTGAAGAATGCTGCAGTGAACATGGGAGTGCATCTATCTTTTTGAGGTAGTGTTTTTGTGTTCTCCAAATAAATCCACTCAGAGCAATCACTGGGTCATGTGTAGTTGTATTCATTTTTCCAGGAACCTCCATACTCTTTGTCACAGGTGCTGCACCAATGTACATTCCCACCAACAGTGCACAGGGTCCCCCTGTCTACACACCCTTGACCACACCTGGTGTCTGTCTTTGGGACAAATGCCATCCCAACAGTTGTGAGGAGATAGCGGATTATGGGTTTAACTTATGTTTCCCTGACGACGACTAGTGATGTTGAACAACATTTTCTGTGTCTGTTGGCCACCTGGGTGTCATCTTTGGAAAGTATCTATTCACATAATCTCCCCATTCTTTATACAGGTTTTTTATTTTGATTTGTATGAGTGTTTTGCATATATTGGATATTGGCCTCTTCTCATACATATGATTTGCTGATATTTATTCTCATTGGGTAGGTCGCCTTTTAAGTTTTGATGGTTTCTTTTGCCATGTAGAAATTTCAGTTTGATGTCGTTCCACTTGTTTATTTTTGCATTTCTTGCCTTTGCATTTGTTGTCCCATCTAAAAGACTCTTTGCCCAAACCAATTGTTGAGGAACTCACTACCTTTGTTTTGTTCTCGGAGGTTTATGGATTCAGGTCTTATATTCAAGTCATTCATCCATTTAAAATTTTTGTGTGTGCTGTAAGAAAGTGACCCAGTTCCATTCTTCTGCATGTAGTGTCCAATTTTCCAGGACTGTTCACTGAAGAGACAGTCCTTTCCCCGTTGTATATTTTCTGCTCCTGTGTTGTAAGTTAAGGCCATATATGTGTGGGTTAGTTTCTCAAGTTTCTCCTTCTTCTTCTCCTTCTCCTTCTTCATTTTTTTGTTTTACAGTTTATTTTTTGGGAAAGTATTTTTCCTGTCGGAATATACGCAGTGTGGACTTTATTGATTACATGGCATGCTATTTGTTAGGACATTTCTCTGACATGTGTTTCTGTAAATGACTTGCTGGATCTATAGCTTTCAACAGGTTTAACATTTGGGCAGAACTACTCAAAATGTTATTTCTTCCATCAGATAAGGGATTGTGTCTGATTGTCTTTGGTGATGCTATCAGTTGTGATCATTGATATCTGTTTCTTTTCCATGATAGGTTTATTAAAGTGATTTTAATATTTCAAAAATGTGGATTCTAAATCACTCTTATTTAATAATATGTGTTTATATAAAACAAGTTCAAAGAAATGCATTTATTGGAATCAGCTGTTGAAACAGGACTTAAATATTAATTCCCGTTCAGAGTTAATAATAATTATATCAGAGCTAAGTCTAAATATACCTTTAATGTACTGACTCTAATGAGTAAACTTTGCCAAAATTGCTATGATTATCATTTCCTGAGCTTTCTATTTGGTTCCATTGACCTGTGTGTCTGTTTCTATGTCAGCACCATACAGTTTTGATGACCACAGCTTTGTAATCTAGCTTGAAATCCGGGCGTGTGGTGACTCCTGCTCTCTTCTTTCTCCAGATGGCTCTGGGTATTTGGTGTCTTCTGTGATTCCATATGAATTTTAGGACTGTCTTCTATTTCTGGGAATAATGCCACTGGAATTCAGATAGGGATTTCATCACATCTGTAGATTGCTTTGGTTGCTATGGACATGTGAACATGATTAACTCTTCCGGTTAATGAGCAGGACGTATGCTTCCGTTTATTTGTGTCGTTCTCTGTTTCTTTGACCCATACATGCCCCCTCAACATACATGTGTTTTTCCTTCCTTTTCCAACATGTGTTCAGTGTACCAGATCTTTCTCATTCTTCGTTACTTTTCTCCTAGGTTTTTTTTTCTTGATGCAATTGTAAATGGCATTGCTTTCTTATTTTCTCTTTGTGAAGTTTTGTCATCAGTACACAGAAATGCAACAAGTTGGGACACCTGTGTGGCTCAGTCAGTTAAGCATCTGTCTTTGGCTCAGGTCACCATCCCGGGGTGCTGTCATCGAGACCCGCAGTGGACTTCCTGCTCAGTGGGGGTCTGCATCTCCCTCTCCCTCTGCTGCTCACCCTGCTTGTGCTGTCTCCCTCTGTCAAATAAATAAAGTCTTTAAAAAATGAAATGCAACAGGTCTCTGTATAATGACTTTGTGTCCTGCAGCTTTACTGAATTTGTTTATTCTAACAGTTTTTTGGTGGAAACTCTATGGAATTCTATATATAGTATCATGTCATTTGCAAGCACTGACAGTTTTCCTATTTGGATTTCATCTTTTCTTTCTTTCTTTTTTTCTTTTCGTCTGAATGCTTTGGCTAGGGCTTTCAATACTGTGTTGAATGAAAGTGATGAGAGTGGGTATCTTTGTCTTGTTTTTTTGTCTCTTTTATTTTTTGATAATATGTTATATATTTATTCATGAGCGTCAGAGAGAGAGGGAGAGAGGCAGAGGCAGAGAGAGAAGCAGGCACCCCGCCTAGCAGGAAGCCCGATGCAGGACTCGATCCCAGGACCCTGGGATTGTGACCCGAGCCAAAGGCAGACGCTTAACCATCTGAGCCACACAGGCACCCTCTTTGTCTTGTTTTTGATCTTAGTGGAAATGTTTTCAGCTTTTCATCCTTGGGTATGATGTCAGCTGTGAGATTTTCACATATGAACTTTTATCTTGAGGTATGTTCCCTCTATACCCAGATGGTTTAGAGTTTTTATCATGAATGCATATTGAACTGTCAAGTGTTCTTGTTGAGGTACAGCGGAATGTGGGGGTTTGCTGGGATAGGCGTGCAGATTTCTCCAGGTCAGAGACCTTTCTGTAGTTCCAAATGACGCAGGATCCTTCTCAGTGGCAGCCCGAGTTCTCTCCTATTATTGAGGTGTCCCCAATGCCCAGAGATTTGTAGCCAGGACTCTCGGGAAAAACCCATCAGGACCCAAGCCAGGGTTAGGGATCGGGACTACGGGCATGACAGGCCCGATCTGCTAGCACTGTGGCAGGCTTTCCAGGGGACTGAGTTGAGGGCGTGGATCAGGATGAATGTCATGCCAGGGATTTTGGCCAGGGGGCCGCTGAAAGTTGGGGTTCGCTAGGATTGGCATCCAGAGTTCCAAATGGCGAGGTTTCCTTCTGTGTGTCAGTCCTAGTCCTCTGGTATTGCTCAGTTGTTCCCAATCCCTGGAGTTTAGAGGAAGGCTTCTGGGGACAGACCCTTCACAAGCCAAAATAAGGTTAAGATTAGGGCTTATGTGCGTGGCATGCCCGATCAACCAACACAGTGGTGAGCTTCCCAGGGAGCCAAGTTGTGGGCATGGGTCAGGGTGAGTTCCAGGCCCAGGATTTTAGGCCCGACCACTGAATGTGGGAGATAGATGGGGTGGACATGCAGATTTCTCTTGCCCTGAATGCTTTCTGGAGTCCAAACGGTGAGGTTTCCTTCTGGATGTAGGCTGAGTCTTCTTGTACTTCTCAGGTGGTCCCAATTCCTGGGGCTTTGGAAACAGGCCTCTGAGAACTGACTCCTGAGAAGCAAACCTAGGTTATGGTAGGGGCTTAGGGGCTTGGCAGGCTGAATCTACGGGCACTATGGCTAGCTTCCCGGGAGTATGAGTTGAGGCCGTGTGTCGGGGTGAGTGTGAAGCTCATGGTTTACGGCAAGGGGGCCAATGAAATGCAGGTGTGCTTTAATGTGCATGCACTGTACTCCTGCTCTGAACACTTTCCTGAGTTCCAAATGGCGTGTTTTCCTTCTCGGTGACAGGCTGAGTCTTCTGGTCTTGCTGGAGCCAGCCTTCACGGACAGATCACTCAGATGTCTCCGTAGGGTGACGGTTAGGATCTGGGGCACGGCAGGCCTAACGTGCAAGCACTGTAGCCTGCTCAGTGGGGTTTCTCTAGAGGGCGTGGGTCAGGGTGAGTGTCAGGATTATGGTTGGCCGCCAGAGGTGTCCAAATTTGTGCGTTGGTTGGGATGGGCATTCAGAGTTCTCGTGTTCTGAATGCTCTCGGGAGTTGCAAGTAGTGTGTTTGAATTCTTTTCAGCAAGTTGAGTCGTCTGGTGTTGCTCAGGTATTGCCATCCCTGGGGCTTTGGAGCCAGGCTTCTGGGGGCAGAAACTCAGAAGCCAACCTAGGGATAGACTTA
>NW_027397715.1:7533-19295 GCF_003265705.2 Callorhinus ursinus
GAGGGATAGCGTTAGGGCCTAGGGGCACAGCAGGCCCCACGTGGCAGTATCGGGGGTTTGTCCTGAGGGCGTGGGTTAGGTTGAGTGTCAGGCTCAGGGTTTGCCGCTAGAGGGCGCAAAATTTGTGGATTCCTTGGGATGGGCATTCAGAGTTCTCCTGCTCTGAATGATTTCCCGAGTAACAAATGGCGCATTTTCCTTCTGGGTGGCACCCTGAGTCGCTCGACATTACTCGGGTGTCCCGAATCTGTGGGGCTTTGGAGCCAGGCTCTGGGGACTGACCCCTCACAAGCCAACCGAAGGTGAGTGTTAGCACATAGGGGCACGGGCTACCTGACCTCCCAGCACTGTGTCGAGGTTCCTGGGGGTGAGGGTTGAAGGCGTGGGTCAGCGTGAGTGTCTTGCTCTTCTTTTCGGCCGGGAGACCGCTGAAAGGCTGGGTGCGCTGGGATGGGCATGCAGCGTTCTCCTGCTGTGAATCCTTTTCGGAATTCCAAACGGTGGGGTTTCTCACTGGGTGGCAAGCTCAGTCCTCTGGTATTGCTCAGGTGTCCCTTGCCTTTGGGGCTCTGGGGCGAGACCTCCGGGAACAAAGCACTAAGGAGCCAATCTAGGCTTGGGGTTAAGGCCTAGGGGCACGGCATGCAGGGTTCTCCTCCCAGTGCTTTCGGAAGTGTCAAATGGCGCATTTTGCTTTGTGGTGTCAGGCTGAGTCCTCTGGTATTGCTCAGGTGGCCCAAATCCCTGGGGCATGGAGCCAGGGACCTAGGGAGAGAGCTCTCCAAAGCCAAGTGAGTGTTAGGGTTAGGGCCCAGGTGCACGGCACTCCTGGTCTGCGGGAACTGTGGCGAGCTTGGGATGGGCTGTATGTCTTGAGGGTGGGGGTCAGGTTGAGTCTCAGGCTCAGGGTTTGCCGCGAGCGGGCGCAGAAAGCGTAGTTTTGCTGGGATGGGCATTCAGAGTTCTGCTCTGAATGCTTTCCAGAGTCCCAGTGGTGGGGTTCCCTTCTGAGTGGCAGCCTGAGTCCCTTGATACTGCTTGGGTGTCCCGAATCCTTGGGGCTTTGGAGCCAGGCTCTGGGGACAGACCACTCAGAAGCCAACCTAGGATTAGTCTTTGGGCTTAGGGCCAAGACACGCCTGATGTGCCAGCGCTGCGATGAGCTTCCCGAGGTGTGAGTTGAGGCCGTGGGCTTGGGGAGCGTCAGGCTCAGGGATTGCGGACTGGGCACATGGAACTTGGGGTTCGTTAGGAGGGACCGGCACAGTTCTCCTGCTCTGAATGCTTAACGGAGTTCCCAATGGCACGTTTTCCTTTTTAGTGGCAGGCAGAATCTTCTGGTACTGGTCAGGTGTCCCAACGCCCTGGGGCTTTGGAGCCTGGCTCTAGGGACAGACCGCTCATAAGCCAAACTAGGGTTAGGCTTAGGGCTTAGGGCCATGAGAAGGCTGATGTGCCGGCGCTGTGATGAGACTCCTGGGGTCAGAGTTGAAGCCATGGGTCAGGGCGGAATGTCAGGCTCAGGGATTGCAGCCTGGGCATATGGAACTTGGGGTTCGTTGGGATGGATGCGCACAGTTCTCCTGCTCGGAATGCTTACCGGGGTTCCCGATGGCACGTTTTCCTTTTTATTGGCAGGCTGGGTCCTCTGGCACTGGTTAGGTGTCCCAGATCCCTGGCTCTTTGGAGCCAGGCTCTGGGGACAGAGCGCTCAGAAGCCAACCTAGGGTTAGGCTTATGGCTTAGGGGCATGACAGGCGCTTCCCTGGGGCTGAGTTGAGGCCGTGGGTCAGGTTGAGTGTCAGGCTCAGGGTTGGCCGCGAGAGGGCGCCAAAGTTGTGCGTTGGCTGGGATGGGCATTCAGAGTTCTCGTGTTCTGAACGCTCTCCGGAGTTCCAAGTAGTGTTTTTGAATTCTTTTTGGCAAGCTGAGTCCTCTGGTGTTGCTTAGCTATTGCCATCCCTGGGGCTTTGAAGCCAGGCTTCTTGGGACAGAAGCTCAGAATCTAACCTAGGGTTAGGCTTATGGCCTAGGGTCATTTCAGCCCTGATCTGCGCACGCTGGGGCAAGCTTTGATGGGCAGGGGATCTGAGTTGGGGCATGGGTGAGGGTGAGAGTCAGATCAGGGTTTGCCGGCAGGGGGCCGTTGAAAGTGCCATTTCGCTGGGCTGGGCACGCAGAGTTCTACCGGGAAACAATTGCCACAGGTGCCCAATGGGGCAAATTCCTTCTGGGAGACGGGGTGAATCCTCTGGTATTGCTAAGGTGCCCCCATCCCTGTGGCTTTAGAGCCAGGCCTCTGGGGCCAGAGCCCTCAGAAGCCAGCGAGGGATAGGGTCAGCGCCTAAGGGCACAGAAGACCTGATATGTAAGCACTGTGGCCTGCTCACCGGGGGTTTGTCTTGAGGGTGTGGGTCAGGTTGAGTGTCAGGCTCAGGGTTTGCCGCCAGGGTGCGAAGAAAGTGTAGTTTTGCTGGGATGGGCATTCAGAGTTCTCTTACTCTGAATGCTTTCCGGAGTTGCCAGTGGTGCGGTTTCCTTCCAGGTGGCAGCCTGAGTTCCTTGATACTGCTCGGGTGTCCCGAATCCTTTGTGCTTTGGAGCCAGGCCCTGGAGACAGACCGCTCAGAAGCCAACCTAGGGTGAGGCTTAGGGCTGAGGGTCATGACAGGACTGAGGTATCCGCGCTGCGATGAGCTTCCCGGGGTCTGAGTTGAGGCTGTTGATCGGGGGGAGTGTCAGGCTCAGGGATTGCGGTGTGGGCACATTGAACTTGGGTTTCGTTGGGATGGACCAGCACAGATCTCCTGTTCTGAATGCTTACTGGAGTTCCCAATGGCACGTTTTCTCTGTTAGTGGCAGGCTGAGTCCTCTGGTAATGGTCAGGTGTCCCAAATCCCTAGGGCTTTGGAGTCAAGCCCCTGGGGACAGACCCTCAGAGGCCTCTAGGGTAACGTTTAGGGCCTAGGGGCATGGCAGGGCTGATGTGTAAGCACTGTAACCTGCTCTGGGGGGTTTATCTCGAGGGCGTGGGTCAGGTTGTGTCAGGCTCAGGGTGGGTCGCCAGAGGGCGTCAAATTTGTGCATTGGTTGGGATGGGCATTCAGAGTTGTCCTGTTACGAACCCTCACGGTAGTTGCAAGTAGTGTGCTTGAATTGTTTTTGGCCAGCTGAGTCCTCTGGTGTTCCTCATTTATTGCCCTCCCTGGGGCTTTGGATCCAGGCTTCTAAATCCAGAAACTTAGAAGCCAACGTAGGGATAGACTTAGGCCCTAGGGTCATTGGAGCACTGATCTGGCCACGCTGGGGCAAACTTTTGGGGGCGGGAGATCTGAGTGGGGGGCGTGGGTCAGGGTGACTGTCAGTCTCAGGGTTTGTGGGCAGGGGGCCTTTGAATGTGGCATTTCGCTGGGATGTGCATGCAGAGTTCTACTCGGAAAGCTTTGCCCCGATTTCCCAATGGTGTGGTTTCCTTCTCGGAGACAGGCTGAATCCTCTGGTATTGCTCAGGTGCCTCCAATACCTGTGGCTTTAGAGCCAGGCCTCTGGGGCCAGAGCCCTCAGAAGCCAGAGAGGGATAGGATTAGGGCCTAGGGTCACGGCAGGCCCAACCTGCCAGCACCATGGCCTGCTTCCCTGGGCCTTTGTCTTGAGGGGGTGGGTTAGGTTGAGTGTCAGGCTCAGGGTTTGCCGCTAGAGGGCGCAAAATTTGTGGATTCCTTGGGATGGGCATTCAGCGTTCTGCTGCTCTGAATTCTTTCCCCGAGTACCAAATGGCACATTTTCCTTCTGAGTGGCAGCCTGAGTCGCTCGATATAGCTCGGGTGACCCGAATCTGTGGGGCTTTGGAGCCAGGCTCTGGGGACTGACCCCTCACAAGCCAACAGAGGGTGGGGGTTAGGACATAGGGGCACGGGAGACCTGACCTCCCAGCACTGCGTCGAGGTTCCCTGGGGTGAGGGTTGAAGGTGTGGGTCAGCGTGAGTGTCTTGCTCTTCTTTTCGGCCAGGGGACCGCTGAAAGGGTGGGTGCGCTGGGATGGGCATGCAGCATTGTCCTGCTGTGAATCCTTTCCGGAGTTCCAAACGGTGGGGTTTCTCACTCGGTGGTAAGGTCAGTCCTCTGGTATTGCTCAGGTGTCCCTTGTCTTTGGGCTCTGGGACGAGACCTCCGACAATAAAGCACTCAGGAGCCAATCTAGGCTTCGGGTTAGGGCCTAGCGGCACAGCATGCAGGGTTCTCCTCTCAGTGCTTTTGAAAGTGCCAAATGGTGCATTTTGCTTTGTGGTGTCAGGCTGTGTCCTCTGGTATTGCTCAGTTGGCCCAAATCCCTGGGTAATGGAGCCAGGGACCTAGGGAGAGAGAGCTCTCCGAAGGCAAATGAGGGTTAGCGTTAGGGCCCAGGTGCATGGCACTTCTGGTGTGCAGGAACTGTGGCGAGCTTGGAATGGGCGGTTTGTCTTGAGGGCCAGGGGTCAGGTTGAGTGTCAGGCTCAGGGCTTGCCGCCAGGTGGCGCAAAAGAGCAGTTTCGCCAGGATGGGCGTTCAGCTTTCTGCTCTGAATGCTTTCCGGAGATCCCAGTGGTGTGGTTTCCTTCTGGGTGGCAGCCCCAGTCCCTTGATACTGCCTGGCTGACCCAAATACCTGGTGCTTTGGAGCAAGGCTCTGGGGAGAGATGCTCAGAAGCCAACCTCGGGTTAGGCTTGGGGCGGTGGGGCACGCCAGGCCTGATGTGCCAGTGCTGTGATGAGCTTCCGGGGGACGGATTTGAGGCCGTGGGTCAGGGGGTGTGTCAGGCTCAGGGATTGCGGCCTGGGTACGTTGACCTCGGGGTTCGTTGGGATGGACCGGCACATTTCTCCTGCTCGGAAAGCTTTCCGGAGTTCCCCATGGCATGTTTTCCTTTTTAGTGGCAGGCTGAGTCCTCTGGCCCCGGTCAGGTGTCCCCAGTCCCTAGGGCTTTGGAGCCAGGCCCTTGGGGGGAACACAGCCTTCAGAAGCCCCGGAGGGTCACGGTTAGGGCCTACGCGATGGCAGGCCTGAGGTGCAAGGGCTGTAGTCCGCTCTGTGGGATTTGACTTGAGGGCGAGGGTCATGTTGAGCATCCGGTTCAGGGTTGGATGGCAGAAGGCGTCAAATGTGTCCATTGGCTGGAATGGGCATTCAGATTTCTCGTGTTCTGAACGCTTTCCGGAGTTGAAAGTACTGTGTTTGAATTCTTTTTGGCATTGGAGTCCTCTGGTGTCGCTCACTTACTGCCATCCCTGGGGGGCTTTGGAGGCAGGCTCCGGGGACAGACCCACTCAGATGCCAAGCTAGGGTGAGGCTTAGGGCTTAGGGGCATGACAGGCCTGATGTGCCAGCGCTCTGATGAGCTTCCCGGGGCCTGAGTTGAGACCGTGGTTCGGCGGGGAGTGTCAGTCTCAGGGATTGCGGCCTGGGCACGTTGAACTCGGGGCTCCTGGGGACGGTCCAGCACAGTTCTCCCGCTCAGAATGCTTACTGGATTTGCCCATGGCACGTATTCCTTTTTTGTGGCAGGCTGAGTCCTCTGGCCCTGGTCAGGTGTCCCAATTCCCTGAGGCTTTGGAGTCAGGCTCTCTCCAGAGAACGTTCAGAACAGGACATCTCAGAATGCCCTTCCCAACCAACGCACAAACTTGGCGCCCACAGGTGGCCAACCCTGAGCCAGACTCTCAACCTGACCCACTCCCTCAAAACAAACCCCCCAGGAGCTGGCTACAATGCTTGCACATCAGACCTTCCGTGCCCCTCATCCGTAACCGGGACCCCACGGAGGCTTCTGAAGGCTCTGTCCCCAGGCGCCCGGCTCCAAAGCCCCAGGGACCGGGAACAACTGACCAGGGCCAGGGGACTCAGCCTGCCAATAAACAGGAACACGTGCCATGGGGAACACTGGTAAGCATTCCGAGCAGGAGAACTATGCCGGTCCGTCCCCACGAACCCCAAGTTCAACGTGCCCGGGCCGCAATCCCTGAGCCTGACACTCCCCGCCGACCCACGGCCTCAACTCAGACCCCGGGAATCTCATCACAGCGCTGGCACATCAGGCCTGTCATGCCCCTAAGCCCTAAGCCTCACCCTAGCTTGGCTTCCGAGTGGGGTCTGGTCCCAGAGCCTGACTCCAAAGCCTCAGGGACTTGGGTCACGTGACCAGGGCCAGAGGACTCAGCCTGACACGAAAAAGTAAAACGTGCCATTGGCAACTCCGGTAAGCATTCTGAGCAGGAGAACTGTGCTGGACCGCCCCAGAACTGTGCCGCACCGTCCCAACGAGCCCTGAGTTCAACGTGCCCGGGCCGCAATCCCTGAGCCTGACACTCCCCGCTGACCCACGTCCTCAAATCAGACCCCGGGAAGCTTATCACAGTGCCAGAACATCGGGCATGTCATGCCCTTAATCCCTAAGCCTCACCCTAGCTTGGCATCTCAGCGGGTCTGTCCCCGGAGCCTGGCTCCAAAGCCCCCCATGGATGGCGGTAACTGAGCGACAGCAGAGGACTCCAATGCCAAAAAGAATTCAAACACACTACTTTCAACTCCGGAAAACGTTCAGAACACGAGAAATCTGAATGCCCATCCCAGCCAATGCACACATTTGGCGCCTTCTGGCAGCCAACCCTGAACCGGATGCTCAACCTGACCCTCGCCCTCAAGACAAACCCCCCAGAGCGGACTACAGGCCTTGCACGTCAGGCCTGTTATCCCCCAGGAATTAACCGTGACCCTATGGGACTTCTGAAGGGTGTGATCCCCCCAGGGGCCTGGCTCCAAAGCCCTAGGGACAGGGGACACCTGACCAGGGCCAGAGGATTCAGCCTGACACTAAAAAGGAAAACATGCCATGGGGAACTCCGGAAAGCTTTCCAAGCAGGAGAACTGTGCTGGTCCATCCCAACGAACCCCGAGGTCAACGTACCCAGGCCGCAATCCCTGAGCCTGACACTCCCCCCTGACCCATGGCCTCAACTCAGTCCCCAGGAACATCATCACAGCGCCAACACATCAGGCCTGGTGTGCTCCTCAGCCCCAAGCCTAACCTGAGGTTGGCTTCTGAGCATCTCTCCCCAGAGCCTTGCTCCAAAGCCCCAGGTATTTGGGACACCCGAGCAGTATCAGGGGACTCGGGCTGCCACCCAGAAGGAAACCGCACCACTCAGATCTCCGGAAAGCATTCAGAGCAGAACGGTGAAAGCCCATCCCGGCGAAACTGCACTTACCGCGCAGCCTGATGGCAAATCCTGAGCCTGACACTCAACCTGACTCCCGCCCTCAAGACACACGGCCCATCCCAAGCTCGCTACAGTTCCCGCACACCAGGAGTGCCATGCACCTGGGCACTAACCCTAACCCTAACCCTCATGTGGCTTCTGAGAGGTCTCTCCCTAGGACCCTGGCTCCATTACCCAGGGATTTGGGCCACCTGAGCAATACCAGAGGACACAGACTGACACCACAAAGCAAAATGCGCCATTTCCAATTCTGAAAGCGCTGAGACGAGGAGAGCTCTGCCTGTCGTGCCCCTAGGGCCTAACCCCAACCCTAGGTGGGCTCTTGAGTGCCTTCTTCCTGCAGGTCTCACTCCAGAGCCCCACGGACAGGGGACACCTGAGCAATACCAAAAGAGTCAGCTTGGCACCCAGAACGAAACCCGGCCAGTGGGAAACCCAGAAGATTCTTAGCACGAGAGCGCTGCACGCCCACCCCAGGGAACCCACACTTTCAGCGGTCCCTGGGCCGAAAAGAGTAGCAAGACACTCACGCTGACTAAAGACACTCATGCTGACCCACGCCGCGACCCTCACCCCCGGGAACCTCGACGCGGCGCCGGCACAACATGTCTCCCGTGTCCCTATGTCCTAAAGTTCACCCGAGGTTGGCTGCGGAGGGGTCAGTCCCCAGACTCTGGCTCCAAAGCCCCAAAGATTCGGGACACCGAGCAATACGGAGGGACTCAGACTGCCACCCGGAAGGAAAACGCACCATTGGGAACTCAGGAAGGCATTCAGAGCAGGAGAACTCTGAATGCCCATCCCAAGGAATGCACAAATTTTGTGCCCTCTGGCGGCCAGCCCTGAGCCTGACACCCAACATGACACATGACCTCAAGACAAACCCCTGGGGAAGGAGGCCACAGTGCTGGCACGTCAGGCCTGCTCTGCCCCTACGCCCTCACCCTATCACTCGCGGGCCTCACCGCTGGGAACTCGGAGCAAACTTTCCGAATAGGTGCACTCTGCGTGTCCATCCCGGCAAAATGCCACTTTCAACGGCCCCCTGCCCTCCAAACCTGACACTGACACTCACCCGGACCCACACCCCTGATTCTGATACCCTGCACCCCAAAGCTGGCCCCAGTGTGGCCAGATCAGGGCTCCAATGACCCTAGGACCTAGGTCTAATCCTAGGTTGGCTTCTAAGTTTCTGGATCCAGACGGCTGGCTCCAAAGCCCCACAGATGGCAGTAACTGAGCGACATCTGAGGACTCCAACACCACAAAGAATTCAAACACACACCTTGCAACTCCAGAGAGCATTCAGAACAGGACATCTCAGAATGCCCATCCCAACCAACGCACAAACTTGGCGCCCTCAGGCGGCCAACCCTGAGACTGACGCTCAACCTGACCCACTCCCTCAAGACAAACCCCCCAAGAGCTGGCTACATTGCTTACACATCAGTGCTGCCGTGCCCCTCGGCCTTAAGCAGGACATCATGGAGGCTTCTGAAGGCTCTGTCCCCAGGCGCCAGGCTCCAAAGCCCCAGGGACCGGGGACACCTGACCAGGGCCAGAGGACAGAGCATGCCAATAAACAGGAACACGTGCCGTGGGGAAAACCGGTAAACATTTGGAGCAGGAGAAATGTGCCCGTCCGTCCCCATGAACCCCGAGTTCAACGTGGCCGGGCCGCAATCCCTGAGCCTGACACCCTCTGCCGACCCACGGCCTCAACTCAGACCCCGGGAAGCTCATCACAGCTCTAGCACGTCAGGCCTGTCATGCCCCTCAGCCCTAAGCCTCACCCTAGCCTGGCTTCCGAGCGGGTTCTGGCCCCAGAGCCTGACTCCAAAGCCTCAGGAACTTGAGACACCTGACCAGGACCAGAGGACTCAGCCTGCCACGAAAAAGGAAAACGTGCCATGGGCAACTCCGGTAAGCATTCTGAGTGGGTGAACTGTACCGGACCGTCACCACGAGCCCCGAGTTCAATGTGCCCGGGCTGCAATCCCTGAGCCTGACACTCACCCTGACTCCCGCCCTCAAGACACACCGCCCATCCCAAGCTCGTCACACTTACCTCACACCAGGAGTGCCGTGCACCTGGGCCCTAAACTAACCATAACCCTCACGTTGCTTCTGAGAGGTCTCTCCCTAGGTCCCTGGCTCCATGCCCCAGGGATTTGGGCCACCTGAGCAATACAAGAGGACACAGACTGACACCACAAAGCAAAATGCGCCATTTGGCACTTCTGAAAATGCTGAGACCAGGAGAGCTCTGCCTGCCATGACCCTAGGGCCTAACCCCAACCCTAGGTGGGTTCCTGAGTGCCTTCTTCCCGCAGGTCTCGCTCCAGAGCCCCACGGACATGGGACACCTGAGCAATACAAGAGGACTCAGCTTGCTACCCAGAAAGAAACCCCGCCGGTGGGAACCCCGGAAAGGATTCAGAGCACAAGAGCACTGCAAGCCCGCCCCAGGGAACCCACACTTTCAGCGGTTCCCCCGGCCGAAAGGAGGAGCAAGACACTCACGGTGACTAAAGATTGCCCACCCCCCGAAGCTTGCCGCAGCGTGGGCAGATCAGGGATGAAATGACCCTAGGCCGTAATTCTATCCCTAGGTTGGCTTCTGAGTTTCTATCCCCAGAAGCCTGGCTCCAAAGCCCCAGGGATGGCAATACCTGAGCAACACCAGACGACTCAGCTTGCCAAAAAGAAATCAAACACACTACGTGAAACTCCAGAGAGCGTTCAGAATCTGAGAACTCTGAATGCCCATCCCAGCCAACGGACAAATTTGGCACCCTATGGCAGTCAACCATGATCCTGACACTCACCCTGACACATGCCCTCTAGACAAACCCCACTGAGCAGGCTACAGTGCTTGCATGTCAGGCCTGCCATGCCGCAAGATCCTAACCATCACCCTACGGAGGCATCTGAGGGATCTGTCCGCGAAGGCTGGCTCCAGCAAGACCACAAGACTCAGCCTGTCACCCAGAAGGAAAACACGCCATTTGGAACTCAGGAAAGTGTTCAGAGCAGGAGTACACTGCATGCACATTAAAGCACACCTGCAATTCATTGGCCCCCTTGCCGCAAACCATGAGCTTCACGCTCACCCCGACACACGGCCTCAACTCAGACCCCCGTGAAGCCAGCCATAGTGCCCGTAGATTCAGCCTGCCAAGCCCCTAAGCCCCTACCATAACCTAGGTTTGCTTCTCAGGAGTCGGTCCTCAGAGGCCTTTTTCCAAAGCCCCAGGAATTGGGACCACATGAGAAGTACCAGAAGACTCAGCCTACATCCAGAAGGAAACCTCAACGTTTGGACTCTAGAAAGCATTCATGGCAAGAGAAACCCACATGTCCACCCCATCAATCTCATAGATTCAGGGGTCGGGCCTAAAATCCTGGGCCTGGCACTCACCCTGACCCATGCCCACAACTCGGCTCCCTGGGAAGCTCACCACTGTGTTGGTAGATCGGGCCTGCCACGCACAGAAGCCTAAACTTAAACCTATTTTGGCTTGTGTAGGGTCGGTCCCCAGAGGCCTTCCTCTAAACTCCAGGGATTGGGGACAACTGAGCAATACCAGAGGACTCAGACTGACACACAGAAGGAAACCTCGCCATTGGGAACTCCGGATGCCCATCATAGCAAACCCCCACTTTCAGCGGCCCTCTGGCCAAAATCCCTGGCATGACATTCATCCTGATCCACGCCCTCAACTCAATCCCCTGGAAAGCCTGCCACAGTGCTAGCAGATCGGGCCTGTCATGCCCATAGTCCCGAACCCTAACCCTGGCTTGCTTTCTGATGGGTTTTTCCCGAGAGTCCTGGCTACAAAGCTCTGGGCATTGGGGACACCTCAATAATAGGAGAGAACTCGGGCTGCCACTGAGAAGGATCCTGCGTCATTTGGAACTACAGAAAGGTCTCTGACCTGGAGAAATCTGCATGCCTATCTCAGCAAACCCCCACATTCCGCTGTACCTCAGCAAGAACACTTGACAGTTCAATATGCATTTATGATAAAAACTCTAAACCACCTGGGTATAGAGGGAACATGCCTCCAGCTAACAAAGTTCATATATGAAAAGCTCACAGCAGACATCATACCCAAGGGTGAAAAGCTGAAAACATTTCCACTAAGATCAAAAACAAGACAAAGAGGGTGCCTGTGTGGCTCAGATGGTTAAGCGTCTGCCTTCGGCTCAGGTCACAATCCCATGGTCCTAGGATCGACTCCTGCATCGGGCTTCCTGCTGGGGGGGAGCCTACTTCTCTCTCTGCCTCTGCCTCTCTCCCTCTCTCTCTGACTCTCATGAATAAATATATAACATATTATCAAAAAAATAAAAAAGACAAAAAAAAAAACAAGACAAAGATACCCACTCTCATCACTTTCATTCAACACAGTATTGAAAGCCCTAGTCAAAGCATTCAGACGAAAAGAAAAAAAGAATGAAAGAAAAGATGAAATCCAAATAGGAAAACTGTCAGTGTTTGCAAA